>NC_138233.1:2321102-2333602 GCF_964197995.2 Scardinius erythrophthalmus
GTGGGTGGGTGGATGGACGGACGGGTGGGTGGGTGGGTGGATGGATGGACGGACGGACGGACGAGATGTATGGATTGGATGGATGGATGGATGGACAGATGGATGGACGAGATGGATGGATGGGTGGGTGGATGGACGGATGGACGGATTGGTGGGTGGGTGGATGGACGGACGGGTGGGTGGGTGGGTGGATGGATGGACGGACGGACGGACGAGATGTATGGATTGGATGGATGGATGGATGGACGGATGGATGGATGGATGGACGGATGGATGGATGGATGGGTGGGTGGATGGACGGATGGACGGATTGGTGGGTGGGTGGATGGACGGACGGGTGGGTGGGTGGGTGGATGGATGGACGGACGGACGAGATGTATGGATTGGATGGATGGATGGATGGATGGACGGATGGATGGATGGATGGTTGGTTGGTTGGTTGGTTGGATGGGTGGATGGGTGGATGGATGGATGGACGGATGGACGGATGGACGGATGGATGGATGGATGGATGGATGGATGGACGGATGGAGGGATGGATGGATGGATGGATGGATGGATGGATGGATGGGTGGATGGGTGGGTGGGTGGGTGGTTGGTTGGTTGGTTGGTTGGATGGGTGGATGGATGGATGGACGAGATGGGTGGGTGGGTGGATGGATGGACGGACGGGTGGATGGACGGATGGACAGACGGATGGATGGGTGGGTGGGTGGATGGACAGATTGGTGGATGGATGGATGGACGAGATGGATGGATGGATGGATGGACTGGATGGATGGACGGATGGACGGATGGATGGCTGGATGGATGGACGGATGAGATGGATGGACAAGATGGATGGGTGGGTGGATGGACGGATTGGTGGGTGGGTGGATGGATGGACGGACGGACGGGTGGGTGGGTGGATGGATGGACGGACGGACGAGATGTATGGATGGATGCATGGATGGATGGATGGATGGATGGATGGATGGATTGACGAGATGGATGGATGCATGGATGGACGAGATGGATGGATGGATGCATGGATGGATGGATGGATGGATGGATGGATTGACGAGATGGATGGATGCATGGACGGACGGACGAGATGTATGGATGGATGCATGGATGGATGGATGGATGGACGGATGGATGGCTGGATGGATGGATGGATGAGATGGATGGACGAGATGGATGGATGGGTGGGTGGATGGACGGATTGGTGGGTGGGTGGATGGATGGACGGACGGACGGGTGGGTGGGTGGATGGACGGACGGGTGGGTGGGTGGGTGGATGGATGGACGGACGAGATGTATGGATGGATGCATGGATGGATGGATGGATGGATGGATTGATGAGATGGATGGATGCATGGATGGACGAGATGGATGGATGCACGGATGGATGGATGGATGTGTAACGGAGGCCAGCAAGTAGTCGCTGTGCGAGTAAACCTCACTCCTCTGAGCCTCCTTGTTAGAGCGCCTGACTCTCACGCCGGAGATTCGGGTTCGAGGCCTGTACATAGCGGTAGATAGACAGATGATAGATAGACAGATGATAGATAGATAGATTACTTTTCATATCTGTTGATTGTGTATTTTAAAGAATCGGCAGCGGCTCCTTTAAGAAGGTTTTCCTCTAACAGGGACTCACAGTGGGAGTCCAGGGGGGGTCAAAGGTCAGCTGTTAAATTGAGTGCATTTGTAGAAATGACTTAATTCCACTTTTAATCCCACTCATCCGTGTCCATGCAAACCGCTCAGATCATGTGACCGCGTTCGCCGTAATGATTTCCACTAATCATTTGCCATTATGTAATCATGTTTATTAGCTGATTGAGACCCACCTGAGGGATTTGAGCGCAGATTTCTTGTGTCTACATCTGTGGAGTAAAGCATATCAGTGGAAAAATATGACTCAATGAGTGTGTGTGTCGTTTATGGGGAGCAGGAGCTACATGTTCAAAAGAGCAAGTGTCAGTGAGTGCATTCTGGGTAATGTAGGCTCTCTCTCATGTGTATTAGCGCTCCTTGCTTTATGGATAAACAAGGCGTGAGAACCTGTCTGTGTTTTAAGCGTATGAATATGAGCCATCAGGGGTGTTTCACAGCTCAGATATGATTTCTCCTCAGTTCGCCATTGATATTCCCTCAGTTTAACTCCTCAGACTGAACAAATCCGACCTCACGGAGAGGAAAAGATATTTTCACGCCATCTCGACGAGAGCTGAGATCAGGGAGTTTGTGTTCTCGAGTGTGTTCTCTAACACACAAAACAGCCTCAGTGAGGTGGAGCTGGACGTTTCTGAGCTTATTTTCATCTGCTGGAACGATCTGGTGGATTCATAATTACAAATGCAGCTCTGCTGTTTCTCTCTCATTATTTTCCTTTCCGCTGAGACATCCATGGGGATTTATTAATCTGTGTAATTCAGAGGTTGTTTTTCAGTCACAAACAAAAGAAACAAACTCATAGATTCATCAAAACTCTCATGTTATCATGTTGAGACATGGTGGTTGGGAGTAACTAACTTACTAACTAACTAACTAACCAACCAACTAATTAAAACTAACAACTAACTAATCAACAATCCAACTAACCAAACACTTACCAACTAATTAACTAAAACTAACAACTAAATAACTTACTAACTAAAACAAACAAACCAACCGTTCAACTAATTATCCAACCAACAAACTAACTTACCAACTAACTAACTAAAACTAACAACTAACCAACCAACTAAAACTAACTACTAACCAACCAATTAACTAACTTAACAACTGACTAAAACTAACTACTAACCAACCAATTAACTAACTTAACAACTAACTAAAACTAACTAACTAACCAACCAACATCCAACTAACAAAACAACTTACTAACTAAAACAAACAAACTAACAAACTAACTAAAACTAAGAACTAACCAACCATCCATCCAACTAACTAACCAACTAATTAAAACTAACAACTTACTAACCAACCATTCAACTAGCCAACTTACCCCCTATTTAAAGGTATAGCGGAGGATCTTTCCAAATTTTAGATAAGACCCGCCCTCTCCACTTTTTGAAAACTTTGATTGATTCACCAGAATGATGGACAATTAGGAGGACCAATAGTATAGGTTACCCACCAGGAAGTAAAACATCCTCCGCTATACCTTTAACTAAAACTAACAACTAACTTTCCAACTAACTTACCAACTAACTAAAACTAACAAACCAACAATTCAACTAATTATCCAACCAACTTTTAACAACTAACCAACCAATTAACTAACTTAACAACTAATTAAAACTAACTAACCAACTAACCAACCATCCAACTAACTAACTAACTAACTAACTAAAACAAACAAACAAACAAACAAACAAACAAACAAACAAACAAACAAACAACTAACCAACCAACTAAAACTAACAACTAACCAACTAACCTACCAACCAACTAACTAACTTACAAACTAACTATCTTACCAACTAACTAAAACGTCTCGGGTTACGTATGTAACCCTCGTTCCCTGAGTAGGGAACGAGACGCTGCATCGATACTCGATACTTTGGGGAATGCCTTCGGCATGAAGCGTCTGAAGTCAACTATGGAACTATTCCAATCTTGATTGGTGCAACGTCACCCGTGACGTCGCATGTGACGGTGATCCGGAAGCTACAAAAGGGTCACAGGAACCAGGAAATGTTAGCTTCTAATTGGTCAAAGCAAGTCGTTCTCAGGGGCGCGAAAAGTGTGGCCGAGGGATGCAGCGTCTCGTTCCCTACTCAGGGAACGAGGGTTACATACGTAACCCGAGACGTTCCCTTTCGTAAAGGGAACTCCCGCTGCATCGATACTCGATACTTTGGGGAACGAATACCCACGCCGCCACACTGAGAGTAAAAACGCCCTGGTATAAAGCATCTGGTACACTCACGGACGATAGAATGAGTAGAGGGCAGATCCAAACTAGCTTGTCATAAGATTTGGTGCAAGAAGGGGAGGTCTGGAGCCGGAGGCTCGACTGACCTCATGGCTGGGAGCCCCAGACAGTAGAAAATATTAGATGAGAGGTGAAGGCAGAAGCGCACCTTGTACTTCAAATATGAGTGGTTTTAGATAACCAACTGTACTCTTAATAAAGGGAATAGCTCCTAACCCTTGATGCATAACTAGATGGACTGACTCCTCTCAGCCTGAGTCCTAATGTAGGAACCTCAAAGGCTATGACCTTGACCATCCGACACATGCGATGGAGGATGGAATACCTGAAGAATCTTAACATTGCCTACAAGTACTGGGGGTACTGAGGGTACAGGGCAAAAATAACGTTGAGTGGCTCCCACGCTAGCAAGTAAGAGGGGGCACGACCACCACTCTTCCAGGGAGTAAGACGAGCAGGAAGCAGACTCAATAGATTCTCCTATATATACTTATATATCTCAAATATATATTCGTATACCTCACCCACAGGACATGATGGGTGCCAGGGATAACCCATCAGCCTGATGCCAATAGGCTGGATGAAAAGGATTCATCCTCCAATCTACAGGAACATGGAGTTTCAGTGGGAACGTCCTTTCGAGAACACCCTTAGAGGCTTGCGGAGGGCACTGAGGCCACCACAGAGGCCCTAAGCATGAACAGGAGATCCCGTTAGAGAGCGGGATGGAACACCAGTACTGAAGCCAGTGGGCAGTAATAAACTGGGTTCAATGCCCTCCCTAACTCAATTGTTTAGTTCCTAGTAGAGTGGGGTTCTAGTATGGATGTCCTGACCACCTCGGTGGAAAGGGCAACCTAATTATGGGTGGGACCCCCTCAGGGGCCAGACCCATAGTCTCCATAACTCTGGTCGGGGATGAAATAATATACCATCAGCCTGAGACAGAAGATCTCTCCTAATAGGAATTTTCCATGGAGGACTCTCCAAGAGACTAATAAGGTCCGAAAACCAAATTTGGGCCGGCCAGTACGGAGCTACAAGGAGTAGTCTCACTCCGTACCTCCTGACCCTTTCTAGAACCCCAGGGAGCAAAGCGATCGGGGGAAAAGTGTACAGATGTGACCTCAGTCACATCTGTACCGTGGCATCCAAGCCCAAAGGAGCTGGATGTGAGAGAGAGTACCAGAGCGGGCAATGAGAGTTCTCATGAGAAGCGAACAGGTCAACCTCCGCCCGGCCAAACTCTCTCCATATAAGCTCAACCACTTCAGGGTGGAGCCGCCATTCCCCGGGCCTCGGCCCCTGCCTCGACAGGATGTCTGCTCCCATATTTTCAACCCCAGGAATATAAATAGATCTGACAGAGAGAAATTTGTCCTGGGACCAAGAAGAATTTGATGCGCCAGTCTACAAAGAGGGCGAGATCTCAAACCTCCTTGGCGGTTGATATAAGAGACCATTGACATATTGTCTGTCCTAACAAGAACATGATGGCCTCTGAGGTCTACAAGGAAGTGCCTCAGGGCAAAAAAATACAGCCAACATCTCCAAGCGATTAATATACAATGTGAGATGATGGTCCTTCCAAGTACCTCGGGTGTAACGGCCCTCCATAACCGCACCCCAGCCCGTGAGGGACGCATCCGTGGTCAGAGTTTTTCTCTCACATGGTGCTCCCAAAACCGGGCCCTGAGACAGGAACCATGGTTTCTTCCATACGACAAGAGAACGAAGGCATCTGCGCGTAACGCTGATCGTACGAAAAGGGTTTCCCAGAGGAGAAAATCCCTTGTTCCTGAGCCACCACTGCAAAGCCCTCATATGGAGCAGACCAAAGGGTACTACCGTGGAAGCTGCAGCCATAAGACCCAAAACTCTTTGAAAGTGTTTGACAGTGATAGCCTGGCCTAACCTAATACTCTTCATTGTGTTTAAGATAGCATTTATACAAGCAGGAGACAATTGTGCCCGCATTGACTAAGTCCCACTCTACTCCCAGGGACGTAGTCCTCTGAAGAGGAGTTAAGGAACTTTTCTTCACATTGAGTCTCAACCCCACGCACCTCAGATGGCGCAAAACAACATCTCGATGTTGAATTGCTAGTTCTTTTTGACTGAGCCAAAATGAGCCAGTCATCTATAAGATACGGACCCCCTGAAGTCTCAATGGAGCAAGGGCCGTTTCCATACATTTAGTGAAGGTGCGAGGGGATAAGGCTAGGCCGACTGGAAGAGTCCAGAACTGATGCGCTTTTCCCCCCAAAAGCGGATCTCGGAAACTTCCTGTGATGGGGTTAGAAGGGAAAGAGGAGTTAAGGAGCTTGTGGATCTATCAAGACAGACCAGTCCTCGGAGCTGGTCTGACTGACAGTCGGTAACTTGAATCTGAACCCCCTCGGAGGTTGATCCAGTACCCTGAGATCCAAAATAAGGCCTAACTCCCCCCCTCATAGGAACTTATGAAGTGCCAGCTGTAGAACCTGGGCTCCCGTAAACCAAGGAAGAGCCCACTTTGAGGTTTCCTGTGTTAAGAGGGACTAGACTTCCTGTTCCAAAAACCGACCCTGCTCTGGGCTGGCCGACATGTGAACCACCCTTAGTAGATAATATTTGTATATTAACTCCACTGTAAGCAGGACCCCCTAGGCTATATTTTGAAGACCCCTCGGGGTGTCTAAATATGCCATTATGGGGACCAGTCCCTCGAGACTGGCCTCGGCTATAAATTTCCAAATGGCTTCGGTGACCTGAAGCAGCTAACTGGCAGGAACTAACGGAAATATGCTCTCTACAGACCTCCTGAGAGGCGGCGAACTCGACAGTGCCGCAATGTCTTCGGGCAGATACTGCGATTTGTGTTCGCTGGAAGCCGATGTGTCCCGAAGCGCCATCGGCGGCGGGAAGCGAACATCGATTTCCTAAGGGCTGCATAAGGGGGCTAGACTCCTGTACTCGCTCTCCTGGGGGAACGCCCATAAGGGTCTGCGTGTTACGACAAGACCTCTTAGTTGAAGCCGTCTTAGCCCGAGAGACAGTCCTCAGACCTGTCTTCGGTATGGAGAGCTTCGTGCGAGAATGTTTCCTCTGGCCCCAAGCCTTATACGGGGGGGCACAAGAGGGAACCCTCTCAAAATATGAGGAGCTGGCGGCTGTCCCATGAGGCTACCCCCTGGCAGCAACCCCATGAGACCTGGACTGACAACTGGGGATAGCTGATTGTCGCTCTGTCTCCTGAAGCCTCTGGACAACGGTTCTTGCCGCGTCACCAAAGAGGCCAGAAGGTGAAAGTGGAGCATCGAGAAGGAAAGCCCTGTCTTTCTCCCCGATCCACAAGCGATTAAGCCATAAATGTCTCTCTGAGACGACTAGTGCTGCCACGGCCAATAGCACGGGCCGTCTCTTTAATAATATGGAGAGATAAGTCAGCTACTCTACGAAATTCAGTAATATAGAGTGAGACCTCCCAGTTATAGTCCACCTGCTTGAGGAGGTCAGCCGGGTATGCCTGTAATAACCCCATCGTGTGTGGGCATGCACCAGCTCGACCACCGCCATATATGCTTTCCCTAACAAATTCGATGTACGAGATTTGGAGGGAAGTGTCTGAGCTATCAGGGGTGACGCAATGTCGGGGAGAAAATATTTCGCAAAATATTCCTCAACCCGAGCCATCACCTAATAACCATTTTCATTAGATTCCCTAATGGATGAGTAAATATATACATGGGGGAAAATAATTGAGATGAAAATGGATTTTTCCACGATCTTGATACCTCAGTATGGAGATCAGTGAAAAAGGGAAGGCTCTGACACGGAGATTGTGACTGGGTCTGCAGGAAGCGCTCATTCATTTTATTTTTCTTAGTCGCTTCCTGCTTATTATATGGCCATTTAACATTTAATTTAACCACTGCCCTGATTACAACCTCCAGCAACTCCTCACTAACGGAAATATGGGGTGGCGAATCCCCATATCCACGTGATTTAGTGTTAATAGATAATATCTAACTCCTCGGAGACAGATAAATCAAACGCTGTGTCTTTAACACGGTCGGAAGAAGCCGCAGCGCGGGCTTCCGAACCGTGCGCGAGACCAGTGGAGCTGGTTAATAAACACTGAGAAAGGGTCGCAACCGTCTCAGTATCATATGCCAGCCCCACGTGCGAATCACATGCATACAAGCGGCGCGCTGCCTCAACAGACGCGGGACCTGACGCACTAGAAACGCGAGCCTGATCTATCTGATCGAACAGGCTCAAACGGGAGCGGAGCTTTTTCATTGAAAACAGTTTGCACAGACAGCGCCCTCGAGCACCGCCCGTGCATGCTCCACTCCCAGACAAACTACACAAAGCGTGTGTGTGTCATCCTCGCTTAAATAACGTGGGCAAGGGGACGCACACTGCCTGAATAGCTTCTCTTTTTTCGCCATAAATAATACTCTTTTCACGGGACAAACAACACCAAATAGAACAGACAAGATGACATAGAGCGCTTGCTGAAGACCAGAAGCTAACATTTCCTGGTTCCTGTGACCCTTTTGTAGCTTCCGGATCACCGTCACATGCGACGTCACGGGTGACGTTGCACCAATCAAGATTGGAATAGTTCCATAGTTGACTTCAGACGCTTCATGCCGAAGGCATTCCCCAAAGTATCGAGTATCGATGCAGCGGGAGTTCCCTTTACGAAAGGGAACTGCCAACTAACTGACTGACAGTAGATGAAAGTAACGTTACTAACGTAACTACATGTCACAGTAGCACTTTTCCAATGAGCAGAGTGACATCAACATCACCCTCGTTTACATCCTCATTTTCGGTAATGCTAATAAGGTCCTGTTAGTTAATGCATTAACTAATATTAACTAACAATGATCAAAACGTGTATTGCTCAGTATGTATTCATTTTTGTTAATGTTATTTAATAAAAACTACAGCTGTTCATTGTTCATGTTAGTGCAGGGCCATTCAATAATAAGATAACACTAAAAAAATTTTTTTTTGTTAACATTAGTTAACTACGTTAGTTAAAATGAACTAACAATAAACAGTATGTCTACAGCATTAATTAATCTTAGTTCATGTTAATCTCAACATTTACTAATACATTTTATGATCAAAAGTCGTATCTGTTAACATTAGTTAATTCAGTGTAAACTAATATGAACATGAAAATTTTTATTAATAACTAACATTAACAAAGGTTGATAAATGCTGTAAAAATACAGTGTTCACTGTTAGTGTGTGTTAGTGCATTAATTATTTTAACAAATGAGACCTAATTGTAAAGGGCTAGTGATAATATGAACAGATACTTTTGATTTAAATTAGATTAATAAATGCTTTTAAAGTAGTTGTCATTCTTTGTTTATGTTAACTAATGTAGTTAATAGAACCGTATTGCAAAGCGTTACCACAATATCTTGTGGCTGATGTTGATTCCAGTGATAAATATGATATGATATTTAAAAACTTCAGTAGTTTGCAGTGTATCTGCAGTAACTCCGGTAAGAGGAAGTTTTCAGCAGAAGCTCATCTCACACTCTCAGCTCAGTTTCACTTAAACTCTTCTATTGGCTGATTTAAGCCTTATCTGCATCCTTCAGGACACAAACCCAAATATTAAAGATTTGCCTATTAAATGATAAGATATTGATTCTGGACCGCACGCAGATTACGGCTTTGAGAAGGTCCCGTAAGCTGCTTACCATAAAGCCATATAGACTTCAGACAGACTCAGACTGAACCTGTAAAATCAAAGTGTTCTGAATCCTGCAGGAACTCGGTGAGTCTTTAACGTGTGTGTGGATCCGTATCGGAGACCAGCAGACGGAAAACCGGACAAAATCCACCGGGAGAACTTCTCAAAGGAAGACAAGAAGAAACTTCAGCAAACTCAAGAGCTTTTGAGTTTCACTTTCGACATGACAGAAAACGTCCAGTCGGCAGATTCATTTCTCATCTCATGAAACTTGCCGGAAAAGTCCAGCTCATATTTCAGATTTCATCCTTAACACCTTTAATTTATGCTTATATTTCACCCTGAAATCAGCAGAAAGAAATAAGAAATTGAGTTGTTTGCGTCGTAAAATTATTTTGCTGTAAGTAAGCAATAGGTAATGCAGTTTCACAAATCTCATTACTCATAAATTAAAGACACATCAGGCCCTGTTTTAACAATCTGAAACGCAATCGTCAAGCGCGAAACGCAAGTAAGTTTGTGGGCGGGTCTTGGGCGCTGTTGCTATTATACCGGCGGGATAAACGACTCTTGCACCCGACGCAAATCTAAAATGTGTTGGTCTGAAGTCGCTTCATTATTCATAGGTGTGGTTTGGGCGTAACGTGAAATAAACCAATCAGAGCGTCATCTCACATTCCCTTTAAGAGCAGGCGTGCTTGTTCCATGGCGGATTGCTATTATAACGGCGGATTTGCCAGGAGCGGTTCACAGCCGAGGAGACCGACGTTCTCGCCAGGGCCGTAAAACACAGAGAAGTGACATTGGGGATGGAGAAACACACCCAGATTAGCTTCGGTTAAACAGGCGTATGATCATTTGGGTAAATGTGTAAGCTAGATTTATGCCTATTTTTCACATCTTCATGGACACAACAATGATTTCCCTCGTGTGTTAATATTTTTCCTTATGTATGTAATAATGTTAATAATATGTTAATAATGTATAACTGCTGCTTCTGTGTGTAGATGAGAGAAGCAAAGTGTGTGTGTTGTGCAAACCCTACATTATGGTCAAGCATGCGCCCTTAAAATAGCCTCTGAATAACATGTGCAACGCGCCACTGACTTTAGACGAGGTTTCTCCTGGTCAGTGGAGGAATTGTTTTCTGAAACTGCAAAATAGCACCAGGGAACGTTTGCGCCAGATCACGCCTCCTCTTTTCACTGAACCGCCCCCGGGAGCGTAAGTGTATTTCCTAATTTACCGATGTGCGTCTGTGGAGGGAAAAGTCCGCTGTGCGCGGGTGCAAAATAGGAATGACACATGCGTCGCTGTACGAAGTCAATTGCGCTGGGTGCAAGATAGAGCCTCATAGTTTTTAAGTATTTATACATCCATACCACTTTTAATTTCTGCTTATTGCAGTACAAATGTACTGCATTATTATAGGTAACATTTTCATAGCTTAAAAATAAAATAAACATGAACTGAAATCATTTTATCTCCACTAGTTGCCAAGGCAATATTTCTCATTTTCATTTAGTTTAACTTGATATATACAGTGTTGGGAATATAATAAGAATCACAAACTCAAAGTATAATGTAGGGTTATATAACAATATGTTTGAAAATAATGTCAGTGGCAAACATGCAAAATACATGGGTTAATTCAGGATAATTATGAGATTTTTTTTCCCATCTCAATGACAAAATGTCCCAGTTATCCTGAATTCACCTCTATTTATTTATTTATTTATTTGATTAAGCGGTGAAATATGAATCCCAACAGTACGAGAGGTCCACAGATGCAGTTCAGATCCGTGTTTTTGGGTTCACAGTGACTCATTTCAACACTAATCAAACTCACATTTGTACCGTTAAACAGACAGTGATTTAGAGGCCGATGAATCTGTTGCATGTCTGAGAAATGACAAAAAACTGAAGACAAAACTGTCCCAGTCTGGAGAAAACACGAGTTTAGCGGATCAGAACTGGCACACGGCTGAATCCAGAAAACTTGTGATCCTGATTTTTGGGTAATCCGGCATTCCAGATGCAGTGAGAGCGAGCGATAGGATCGTTCAGAGGAATATGTTTGAAAGCCATTAGTCTGAAGAATGTACGATGGTATCAACGCCAATCACTCACAGGCCCGAGACAGGATTGTTTCCAAATGTAAGCATGTTTCCAGAAGTGCTGAGGTCCACACACACACACACACAAACACCTGAAACACGTCAGGCATCTCAGTCTGTTTAACTCCTGACAGCCTGGACACAAATCATGTCCGCACAATTTGATGTTTCATTGCATTATCAAAAAACAAAACAAAAAAACAAGCACAATTACACAATATGATTACAATATCTTTAACGCATTTTGCAACGCATTAAGGGTGAAGATGTAAATTTTCATATAGGCCGGGCATCACTTTTACACCGCAATAGCGGCTGCTGTAAACAGTAAATCCATTCTCACCACAAATCAGTGTGTTTATGATTATGATAATATATTAAAATAATATGATACAAATAGTTTGCTATAACATAACTGTTTTTGTACTGGAGGCAAAAGACACCGGAAACCTTGAACAATTGTACAAATCACCGGCCGCTCTTACGTTAAAAATCACGCGCGTAAAGTGTCTCTGTTATCAGTCATTTCTGAGGTGGAGAAAGTTATCAGATTCTGATCAAAGATTATAAACACAAACGTGTTATTTTATTTTGAATAATGTCAGGAATGTGTTATTAGGATTAATATTGATGATGACTTTAAATCATGCTGGACTCGTGTGTGTGTGTGTGTGTGTGTGTGTGTCACTTTTACTGACTTTTTTTCACGAACTCACATTAATGCTCCAGAATCTTTCATCAAGATGAA
>NC_138233.1:2343602-2346102 GCF_964197995.2 Scardinius erythrophthalmus
TGTGTGTGTGTGTGTGTGTGTGTGTGTGTGTGTAAGTGTGTGTGTGTGTGTGTGTGTGTGTGTGTGTGTGTGTGTGTGTGTGTGTGTGTGTGTGTGTTTTAGAGAGTGTGTGTGCGTGTGCTCGCGTGTGTGTGTGTGTGTGCGTGTGGTGTGTGTGTTTTAGAGAGTGTGTTTGAGAGTGTGTGTGTGTGTGTGTGTGTTTTAGAGAGTGTGTTTGCGAGTGTGTGCGTGTGTGTGTGTGTGTGTGTGTGTTTTAGAGAGAGTGTTTGAGAGTGTGTATGCGTGTTTGTGTGTTTTAGAGAGTGTGTGTGTGTGTGTGTGTGTGTGTGTGTGTGTGCTTTAGAGAGTGTGTTTGAGAGTGTGTGTGTGTGTGTGTGTGTGTGTGTGTGTGTGTGTGTGTGTGTTTTAGAGAGAGAGTGTGTGTGTGTGTGTGTGTGTGTGTTTGTGTGTGTGTGTGTGTGTGTGTGTGTGTGGTGTGTGTGTGTGTGTGTGTGTGTGTGTGTGTGTGTGTGTGTGTGTGTGTGTGTGTGTTTTAGAGAGTGTGTTTGAGAGTGTGTATGCGTGAGTGTGTGTGACTGAAGATATTAAGTAAAAATGTATCATTTTGCTTCAGAAGTAAATGTATCTTGATATAAAAATGTCGATATTTGTTCTGGAAAACACTTCTGTTGCCATGCAGAAACTGGTCTGGTAGCAGAAACGCTATTATTGTTCCGCTGTGATGTGGATGTGGCAGAAGTTCATGTAATGATGAAGGACGTGGTTCCTTGAAAACACAAACAAAAGGATCAAATATTCCTTCAGGAACATAAATAATAGAGCATTATAAATAGTCTCTGGCGAAGCACTTCCTGCAGAAGCTCCTCGGGTTCGACAGCTCATTCATTCTTTGATTGGGTTCCATGTATTTATGAAACTGGATGTTTTAATATCCAAACATCTCTCTCACCCTCTTCCTGAATATTCCGGTAAGTTTACAGGCAGCCGAACATTGATGGATTTGGTGGTTTCTCTGTTGTTCTGCTCTCTAAAACTCCAGCACATCAGATTTCTGCTCTTCTGTCGTCTCCAGGGGTCGAACGCTCTGGTTATTTTTAACCAAAACATTTTACGTTTTGTTTTTGTAGAATTTTTTACTTCATCAGGATGGTATGAAACTTGGTAAAGGTTTTGGCGCTTGCTGTGTGAAAAAAAACGTTAAATGGTCCTGTAAAGAGTCACACTTGTGCTCCTCGCGGTCAGACATAGAGTCGAGTTTCCTCTAGTGGAAGCGTTTGGTACTGCAGCCGAACACACTCTCACAGAAAGATCATTTACTGAGATATCAAGCTTAAATTTTTGATACAACTTATTTAGATTTATGGCTTTGATTTTCTCGCCGTTTTAGAGTAAAACGTGATTCTGAAAATATATACTTTATATATAAATTGAAAATAGTATTTTTGCGTTTTTTTTCATAACAATAAACGTACAATTCTGTTACTGAAAACTTTTTTCACTTCAGCAATAATCTGCCAAGTGTCCTTGTCGAAAAGAGATCAAACTTCTGTCTGTTGCTTTAAAGCATTCAAGATTCATGACAGTTTAAGTTGAAAATTTGATGCTCAAAACCTGAATAAATGGATTATAAGAACAGCGTAAATATAATCTAGTATATAAGCATAAGGATGTAGTGTAGCGACGCCCAGCTCCAGGAATGCATTAATATTTTGTTGGTAGTACCAGTTTGCAGCAATTATTAGTTAACAATCAGGCCCTATCTTGCACCCAGTGAGACTGACCCTTCGCAGGGAGCTTGATTGACAGGAGATCTAACCAATCATAATCCGCCATCCGCCATTTTGTCCGACAAAGCAGTCAGGAGAGATAGCAGATTAACATGGGAGGATTTGAACTTGAAAAACGGAGTGTACTGACGCCTTTCCGCGGTTTAAAACAACATTCCTTCTTATGTTCATTCATGTTTATTTGATGCTGTAAATGAATTAGAAGGAAGAGATGATCGGTTCACGAGCAGCTTTAACTAATGCTCTACAGCGATCTGTCAGACACATTTAAGAGCCACAAAACGGTATGTATCGTTTAAATTTATTTTAAAAAATGGCCAAATTTCAAAGGTCAGACTTTGTTTAATATGTTTAATATCAAAAGTAAACAAAAAGTAACCTGGTCTGTCCTGTCTGTCAGCCTGTTGTCAGTGTTCTCTCTGCTCCGCGATGTATTTTTCACTGCGTGAGAACATGGTGTGGCGTGAGAGCAGCGTAGCTTGTCGGACATAGCAACAGTAACTAAGGGGGGCGGGTCTTTGCTAAGGGTCAATTGACTTTGTACAGCGACGCATGTATCATTCCTATTCTGCACCCGCGCACAGCGGACTCTTCCCTCCACAGACGCACGTCGGTAAATTAGGGAATGAACTTGCGCTCCCCGGGGCGGTTCAGGGAAAAGAGGAGGCGTGTTCCGGCGCAAATGTTCCCTGGTGCTATTTTGCAGTTTCAGA
>NC_138233.1:2351102-2378602 GCF_964197995.2 Scardinius erythrophthalmus
TTTTTTTTTTTTTTTGGTGTGTGTTTGTTCACACAGCAAGTGCTAAAACCTTTACCAAGTTTCATACCATTCCATTGAAAAAATATAAATAAATCTCCCCTCCCCAGCTCCACCTGCCTAGATCTTATACAGGATTTATATATGTGTATATGTGCAGCAGATCTTATATATATTTATACTACAGGGCCGTTGAATGCTTGAATCTGATTGGTTGACGAACGTTCTAAGGTGTGCATTATTTTCAGGGAAACGCACGGCTAAAGTAGTTCCAGGCAGGTCTTGACCGCATTACAGTTCCATATCACTTCGCGTAGTTAACGGTAATAACGGAAAATAGGATACAATTCATAACAAGAAAAAACATTTAGCCCCATGCGCTTGATCTGGAATTTTCAATGTCGAGCTTCACAATCAATGGAAACATGCAGTTTAATGTGAATAAATAAAGTATATAGTCCTATCTATAATCAATAGAAAATTAAACTGAATATAGGCTAAATAAATGGATAATCCTGCAGCACGGATTATTATTGCAGATAATATAACAAATAATTATTGATAGGCCTACTTGTTAAAAGGGCTTTGTGTTTCATTTATTTGGCTAGTCTGTCATCTGTCAATAATAGAAAAAAAAAGAATGAATTCGAATTAATTAAAAGGAATTGAATTAATAAATAAATAATAATATTGACGCACATGCTTTTGTCTCATTATTGCAACATCTCTCTCTCTAATAACTGCATTAATAACTGGGGACACACTTTAAGGCCGGTTATGAATGTAATTTGATACGTATGACTGATCATGCCCAAACGCGTGTTCAGCGCGTTCAGTCTGTGTTCAAAGTCGGTGTTTAAAATCTGCTGCAGTCGATGAAAACAGTCAGAGAATGTGTCAGCTAGTCGTGTGTCCCCAGCATTAATCTGCTATCAGTGGCTCAAACCTCCGTTACTAACTCTAAAATGACGTTTTGGAATTAGCAACGGAGGCAGTGGATTAGATGCGTAAGAAATTAGTCCTACATACAAGAGCGTTTTAATGACAAAAACTTTACAAACGTCTTGAAATACATAATCTGAACAATGTTTCGAGGTGTGGTAACTGTAGTATAAGCGGAATAATTGACTTCAGGCCGTTGAATTATTAGAAAAATAATGCACACCCGAGGTGAACGGCCACTCCGCTTCGCGTCGTGACCGCATTACCACCTCGGGTGTGCATTATTTTTCTAATAATTCAACGGCCTGTCGTCAATTATTCCTTACATATATATATATATATAGAGAGAGAGAGAGAGAGAGAGAGAGAGAGAGAGAGAGAGAGAGAGTGAGAGTGAGTAAACGCCTCATGATGATGATGATGCTGGCAGGAGCTTCTCCTCTTGTTAGATGTTGTCGGATCGTGATGTGAGAGGATCCCAGCAGGAGCCCAGTGTGTTCCTCTGAGCAGATCCCAGTCTCTGTACTGGCGACAGCTTCAAACACACGCTCCTTCCATCACGCTTACATCAGGTTTATTCAGGGAAACACACTGACTGGAGGAGCAGGTCACGCTGGATTCACTCATTACGGCTGATTCAGTCGTACAGTAGATGATCATTACACTGGATTATAGAGTCGTTATGCGGAGCTTTAGACAGTGATGATCATTAGTTTCATCGCTGCACACTGGAAGATCTCAGTCACTGAATTTATTCAAAGTGTGAGAATTACCTACAAATCATTAATTAGTGTCACACACATTTACACACATACTCACTCACACACACTCACTAATTCACACACGCGTACGCATTTACACACACACACACACACACACACACACACACACACACACAGACACACACACACACAGAAACAAACACACACACGCACACACAAACAGACACACACACACTCACACACACACACACACACACTCACTCACACTCACTCACTCACTCACACACTCACACACACACACACACACACACACACACACACTCACTCACTCACACACTCACTCACACACACACACACACACACACACACACACACACACACACACACACACACACACTCACTCACTCACTCACTCACACACACACACACACACACACACACAGGAATGCTCCTCTCAGCTGTGTGTATTAATTAGTCCTGGTTTTAACGAGCTTCAGAAGGACTCGTTAGTTGAGTCAGTGATGAGGTTGAGCGCGACTCTAATTGTTTAAAGCAAATGAAAACCGGCTAGATCTGCTCCTTCAGGAACACACAGGGAACGCTGAAGTCTGTAAATTTGATCCTGTGGGATTTATGGATCTCATTCTCAGAGCTGATTAACATTTAATTTATAATAATAAACACTTTTGATGTTTTTGTTTATCCACAGAAACCTCTCGCTGTTTATCTCAGTAAACACACAGATATATATTATTATAGGTATTATATATTATATATTACATCTTGAATTGCTTACACACATACAATAAAGCAATTCAAGATATAATACATAATATATAGGCTAATACTTGTAATATATATCTGATTATATATATAATCACTTAATCACTAGTTACTGGGTGAATATGATGAAATGGCTTTAAAGCTCCAGTATGCGACTTTGGTATTTGACCACAAGAGGGCGCAGTTTCCAACAATAACAAAGGCGAAGCTTGATGACGCTATGAAGGAGGTGACGATGCGAGATGTCGTTTTTAATGTGTTTTCACCATCTAGCGATGTATCTAAATGGAATTAATGAATCATGATCACGGATGAGGTAATTTATTCGTTTTTGTATTACCTGTATGTCTGATCGTATTATTTTGTGTCATCATAATTAATGAACTGCAAGGAACGTGAAATGTTATGCTATATTATCCCGTTACAACTTAAAGCTAACGTATGTCAAATGATTTGTTGGGTTAATGTTGTGCAGTTTTACGTGTTTATGGTTAATGCCGTGTTGTTTAACGTGTTCAAACCAATATCTAAAAGTAAATTTGAACGAACATTTGCAAGTAATGACTAAATATATTTTTTAACAACACATATCCGATTGTATTTAATTGTACTGCCATAATCTCAGTCACCACACGTGATAAAAAGCCTTACCGAAGTACAAAGAGCAATATAACTTTGTTTATAAGTGATATTATTGCCAGTTGCATGTCTTACCTGTCTCAATACACTCGCGAGAGAGTCTCTGTCAAGTCCAAGATTGTCGCGCAGCTCTCTCCATCTCGAAAACGCCTGCCGATATTTATCCGGGTTTTATTCCTTCGTTTGTCACACAGTCCGTGACTCCGCGTGTATCCGAATATGGACGCTTTCGTTTTGTTGGCACTTCAATACTCGCCAAAGAGTAATCGTGATCCATAACAGCTAACCATACAGTCTATGGCTATAACGCTATAACCACCACTTCCGCATTTGACCATGTGATATTCCGGTGTGGTGGGTCATATTTTTTATTTTATTTTATTTTTTCTTCTTTGTCAGACGTCTTTATTGTTTATTGTGATAAAAAAAAAACTCAATTAAGTTGTTAAAAAAAAAAAAAAAATCCGGTGTGATGGAATATCCTATCACGTGGTCCACACCGGGAAAAAAAGGAGAGAGCGGACATTGCGTCACTGAGGCGCGACATTTCTTTTCCGGGACGGCCAGTTATTTAAAATCGGAATTTCTCTGAAATAATAAATCTTTGGAGACTTTTGAGATATTGTAAGTACACAACTGGAGGAAATATATCACACTGTGCAAGTTATTTTTGGAAATTTTATTACAAAATTGTTGCATATTGGAGCTTTAATTATTTTTAAAAATGTTCCAAGAAAACTTTGCTAAAACTGGCTTTAAGCCAAATATAATATACATTTTCTTTCATTTTATGCAATATTGACGCAGACTTTTGACAGTGTGTTCATGTAAATCACAGCAATAGTAAACATTTCTGGTGATCAGCCCTTTCTCGTGTGACTGGAGAGTCTGGAGCTCTGGGTCTGGTTTCAGTGGTTTCAGTGGTTCTGAATATTCATGTGAATGAAATGAGCATCAAAGCTCCTCAGATCAGAAGTGTGTTACGGCCGCTCGATCCCATCGGGAAGCGCTCCACATTCATCTGGGTTACGCTCCTCATTCACAACGCTTGTTTATTTTCTTTAAAGATGCCACAAAACACAAGAGTGTTCGAGGCTGCGTTTAATAATGGACAGAAACACAAGAGTGTTCGAGGCTGCGTTTAATAATGGACAGAAAATAATCAGAGATATCTTTGAAGACTGATTTCTTTTAGCATTAGGATGTGATGATATAGGGTCTTGCACAGCTAACAAAAATATGTTTTGCAAGCATTCCCATTATGTTGTTATTTTTTTATTATTTTAAAACTGCCTCTAAACAATCTCGTACACTGTTTCTAATTTCAGAATATCACAAACATCCCCTTTTTCTATGGCATGTTCCTCGGTCAGGGATTGGCACGGCATGTTTTGCTCTGTTATGTGGACATGAATGCATATTAATATGGCGTGTCTGTAGTCACAACACTGAGGTTCTGATGTCCGTGTTTCTCCCGAGCCACAAACATCCGAGAGAATGTGTTGCAGGACATCATTCTGTCCGTTCAGATTACACCGAGTTTCATCAGGGTTTATGGTATTCTCCAGCTAAACATCTCAACTATTTTACTCATTTTATAATCTAAGTTACAAAACTGATTTCTGGAAAGGGTTATTAAAGTAAACTAAAACCATAAATAAAAAATGTTGTTGCTTGAAATATAAGAAATGTTAACTGATCTTAACTCAGTCTATTTCTGCTATTTAGTTTAAATACTAAAATGACTAAAACCGAAACTATATTTAAAATTATATAATAAAAATGGCAAAAATACACAACAAAATACATTTACTCATTTAGCAGACTAAACATGGTATAGGCCTACTAAAATAACAAAAACTTAAATAAAAAATGGCATAAAAAAATGGCAAAAAAATAAAAAAATGGCAAAACTACGGAAGAGGATTAGGGCCAGGCAATAATAAAAAAAATAAAACCATCTCGAGATTAAAGTCATTATAATGCGAGATTAAACTCGTTAAATTTCGAGAAAAAAAGTCGAAATACAATCTTGAGAATAAACTCATTAAATATTGAGAATAAAGTCGTTGTGTTTCGAGAAAAAACTCGTTAAATTTCGAGAAAAAAGTCGAAATACAATCTTGAGAATAAACTCATTAAATTTCGAGAATAAAGTCGTTGTGTTTCGAGAAAAAACTCGTTAAATTTCGAGAAAAAAGTCGAAGTAATTGTGAGAATAAACTCGTTAAATGTCGAGAATAAAGTCGTTGTGTTTCGAGAAAAAAAGTCGAAATGAAATGTAACGTTAGAGAATAACGCATTTGATCAGTGTTCATTGCATAACCTGATAGAGGACATGGCAGAGTTAGATCACTTAGACAATCTATATTTTTGACTTTCTTTCAGTAACAAAGAATAGAACATTAGGTCTAGGTCGGCTAGGTGTTTTTAGAAGAAAAAATCAGTCCAATTTGCGCGATGTACTCGCTTTTGTCCAACATGAAATTCATGGAGGTTTCATGGTTTCCCAGGATACCATAAGACGCATTATTAAACTTGTTGATCCTCAAGGTGTGGAATTTCGACGAAGGAGACGCTTGAGAAGACGCCACTTTCGCTGGCCCAAATACATTCTGGCATATGGACAGCCATGATAAATTAAAACCGTACGGCATTGCCATTAATGGCTGTATAGATGGTTACAGTCGTTACATTCTGTGGATGGAGGCGTACACAACCAACAACGATTAATAATGTGTCTTATGGTATCCTGGGAAACCACGAAACCTCGATGAGGTTGATATCGAGGCTATGCAATGAACACTGATCGAATGCGTTATTCTGTACATTTCATTTCGACTTTTTTTCTCGAAACACAACGACTTTATTCTCGAAATTTAATGAGTTTATTCTCAAGATTGTATTTCGACTTTTTTTCTCGAAATTTAACGAGTTTTTTCTCGCAACACAACGACTTTATTCTCGATATTTAATGAGTTTATTCTCGAGATTGTTTTTCGACTTTTTTTCTCGAAATTTAACGAGTTTTTTCTCGCAACACAACGACTTTATTCTCGATATTTAATGAGTTTATTCTCAAGATTGTATTTCGACTTTTTTTCTCGAAATTTAACGAGTTTAATCTCGCATTATAATGACTTTAATCTCGAGATGGTTTTATTTTTTTATTATTGCCTGGCCCTAATCCTCTTCCGTACAAAACAACAAATTTAACCTGGAAATATTAAAATAACTCAAATAAATTAATAAAGCTATATTTAAAAAATGAAATAAAAACTGTATTTAAAATATAACAAAAACAACAAATTCACTAAAACTTTAATTAAAATGTAAACAGAAAGTGTAAAACAAAAAAAAATTATCAAAAATATTACAGTTTTTCTGAATTGCTAAAACACATTTCTCTAAACCATCACCCAGTTTCTCAAAACCTAAACTAAACTAAACTAAACTAAACTAAACTAACTCACATGAGCTAATTATAGTCTCTCTCTCTCTCTCTCTCTCTCTCTCTCTCTCTCTCTCTCTCTCTCTCTCTCTCTCTCTCTCTCTCTCTCTCTCTCTCTCTCTCTCTCCATCGTGAACCAATCCGGGTTAGTGGGGAATGTTCCCTGGAATGACAATTAAACGGAACAAAGAGGAACCGGCGCAGTGAACCGGGACAAATGAGGCGGTGAGCAGCTGCCAAGAGCCGTAACTGTGCAGAGATTGATTTCATTCACTGTAAAAACTGTAAAAATGCTGTTTAAACCCAGATCCGCGGTGAGTGTGTTCATGATCATCCTCACAGTGTGTGTCCTGTTCTCCTGCACAGATGTCTAAACATTCTTACATCAAGATATATTTACTGAACTGAAGAGAAATTAATTTAAAAAAGAGAATAAATATCTGTTAATGGGGTCAGAAAAATTAACTTAATTCAAAGGGGAAATGAGATGATTTTTCTCACCACTTGTTTTAAGCAGAAACTATGGAAGCTTGTGTCCGTCAGGGAGTAAAAAAAAGAAGGTAATTGCGACTTTTTATCTCACAATTCTATATTCTATTTCTCGGAATTGTGAGTGTATATTGTAAGAAAAAGTATGAATTGTGAGATTCAGTTTGGTTTCTGTTTCATTTTCATTGGCTTTTAGTTTGTAGATCTTTGTTTCCTGTGTTTCCCTTTTTGTTTCCATGTTTCCTTAGCATGTTTTCATTTGTTGTCATGGCGACTGATTGATTTGATTCACCTGCTCCTTGTTTAGTTTAGTTTGTGTATTTCTAGCCCTTAGATTAAATCATTCTTTGTCTGTTCCTTATCTATGTTTAATCAGTTGATATCCTCCTGCGTGTTTCGTGTTTTGTCAAGTAATGTTAATGACAGTGAATGATGAACTGTGACTCTTCCTTTGCTGCAACCAATCGTCAAAGAGATCTAAAAGTCAGAATTGTGAGATAAAAAGTCACAATTTCCCCTTTTTTTTCATTCCGTGTTGGAAACAAGCTAAATAAAAATGGCAACTTTATATACTAAAATAAGTAAAAATTAAATAAAAATTCATAAAATCTATTGGAAAATATATAAAAAGGCAAAAAAAATTTTTTAACAAAATTTGTGTAATTTATTTAAATTTAGTGTAATTTAGTATAAATTACACTAAAATAACTAAAACTAAAAGAATAAAAGCTATGTTGGAAACAAGCTTCCATAAGAAACTAAATTCATTTTGATCAATTTCTCAGAAAACTGATGTTATTTTGCATCTCAATAGAAATGTATTTTGATTTAACCCTGTAAAGCATGACATGTGAAATAAGTCAAAATAAATAATATTTTCTGAAAAAAGAACAGTTAAGACAGAACAGGAGCTGGAGGAGGATGTTTGTACAATTGTTCTGAAAAACTTTTACTTGATAAAACTATCACTCTGAACTGGAGGAGATTGAGTGAAACAGGTTTATCAGATCATTTAGAGGGCTCTGCGTATCAAATACGCTGGAATTCATAGGGTTAAAAATGTTTAAATATTTGCACATTTGGCAGTGTGTGCCTGTATATGTATAAGTATGAAAAACCCAGATGTTCTGCTGCATTTGCCAAACATGTAGTTTATCAGAGCACACTGTGAGAGAGACTGTATCCCACAATGCAATGTGTTCGAGTGACGAATAAACCAAATGAATAAACCACAGTGTTTTCTCAGATGTTTATGTGTGCGTGCGGATTCACAGTAGGCCTGTTACAAAACATAACAGTATGCAGTAAGTGTTCCATGAAAACACGCAAAAGAACTTAAAATATTAAAGTTCAAATAGACACAAAGATGCTTTTAATGTTTTTGTATGGAAGCTTGCTTCCACCACAGAATAAAACATTTTAAAAGATAATTGCAACTTTTTATCTCACAATTGCTAGTTTACATGTTGCAATTCTGACTTTATTTCTCGCAATTAAGATTTTATATCACGCAATTCTGAGATAAAAAGTCACAATTACCGTTTTTATTTTTTATTCTGTGGTGGAAACAAGCTTATATATTGCTTATCAAATATTCTAGAATTTATAGGGTTAAAAATGTTTAAATATTTGCACATTTGGCAGTGTGTGACTGTATATGTATGAAATGCCCAGATGTTCTGCTGCACTTGCCAAACATGCAGTTTATCAGAGCACTGTATCCCACAATGCAATGCGAATAAACCGAGTGAATAAACCACAGTGTTTTCTCAGATGTTTATGTGTGCATGCGGATTCACACAGTAGGCCGGTTACAAAACACAACAGTATGCAGTAAGGTAGTGTTCCATGAAAACACGCGAAACAACGTAAAATATTAGACACAAAGATGCTTGTAACGAGGAGTTGTGAAAGTATCCCTGCGTGTGGAATAGTAATGAGTGTGTGTTAATGCCGGTTGTGTGTCCGTCTCTCTGAACAACTCGAGCTAATTAATCCTCCGTCCTGCAGTTGACGAGCTCTCGGCTGGACGTCTTTGTCTCCACATTCACTCAGTGTGAGAATCGGCCTGTGGATCTTGTTTTCCAGCGAGTTCAAAGCCACAGAACAGAGATTAGACATTGTTCCCGCTCTCGGACGCTCATCTACAGCTGAGAGGATTGAAGAAGCTCAGCACAACAGGAGCAGTCATGTGTGTGAGACGGAGAAAATGAGCTGGATATCACCGATGAACACACACTTACACACGCTTTCAGTCAGGAACATCCTCGGCTCGGCGCTGGGATGGGGAAGTTTAGTTGAGGAAAGCAAATATTAAAATGATCATACATTAATCAGACCGGCATATACAATGCAAAAATAGTACCGGTAATCATTTAGATTTCTTCATTTAAGTTGTTTCTTCTAAATAATCTGCTTGTAATTGTATTGATGGCTCAATCGATTCGAAAAGCTTTCATGTAAACACTTCAATTGATTTGAATTAGATTTGATCGGATTGAAAGTGCAGAACTGAAATAATCTGATCAAAAGCGTGTCTAGCTAAAGAAAAATGCTTTGCTGACTGTAAAAAACTTTACTTTTGAATGTTCTCTGAACGTTCTGAAAAAAGTAGCACATTTTATAAAAATGTTAGATGAACATCTAAATCTGAAGTTTTGTTGGGAATACATAAATGCACATATAAAAGAAAATGTGAATCAGGTTGCAAAGTTTAGGGTTTATAGGCTATAAATACAACTTTCAGATAATCGGAAATCTACGGTGACCGGGAGGGGACATGTTCGGTTCACTTATTTTTGTCGTGGCCACAACATATAAACTCGTGGGAACGTGATATTAAGTCGTGGGAACGTCATAATATCTCGTGGGAACGTCATATTAAGTCGTGGCCACAAGATCATTTTGTTGAGGTAACGACATAATGATGTCGTGGCCACGCGATGCAAAGTCGTGGCCTCGAGATCATATGTTGAGGGAACGATATATTTTTCTCGTGGCCACGACTTCATATTTTGAGAGAACGACATCTGTTTGTCGTGGCCACGAGTTGAGGGAGCCACAGCGGCCAATAGGCTACTGTAACCGTTACCGTAGGCCAGGGATCAGCAACTCCGGTCCTGGAGGGCCACTGTCCTGCAGAGTTTAGCTCCAACCCTAATTAAACACACCTGAACAAGGCAACCAGTGTTTTCAGGATTACTAGATAGATACAGGCAGGTGAGTTTTTATCAGGGCTGAAGCTAAACTCTGCAGGACAGTGGCCCTCCAGGACCGGAGTTGCTGATCCCTGCCGTAGGCTATAGCATAGACTGGGCTACAGCAGAGATGGATATGATGACAGAAGAAATAACATGATTTTATTTTAAATTAGGAATGTCATATAAAGATATAGTGCTGTCTTTGGCATTAAGACATGGGTACGTTATAAGTGAAAGACACATGAAGCGCATTCTTAGACTTTTTTTGTCGCACGCATATTTAGGGACCGTCTCAAAATTACATGCGACATTGGCATAAACGTTTCTAACTTCAATAGCATTTGAAGACAATGACTTACAGTCATAAAACCAACTGTACATTGTTCACCCAGGTCTCATGTATGATGCACACCTTTTAGTTTTTTTACATTTATGACAATAAACTGCTAAATCATATGCAAATATGGCTATGTCGGCCTATTTCACTACTGTACGGGATCATACACAAAATATGACAATATTTAAAGCTCAATATAATTTGAAGACAATGACTTACAGTCATACAACAACTGTATATTGTTCATATAGGTATCATGTATGACGCACACCTTTTATATTTTTGATATTTATGACAATAAACTGCTAAATCATATGCAAACATTGCTATGTATTTCACTACTGTATGGGATCATATACAGAACATGACAATATTTAAAGCTCAATATCATTTGAACACAGTGACTTACAGTCATAAAACCAACTGTAGCCTACATTGTTCATGTAGGTCTAATGTATGATGCACATCTTTAATATTTTTGATATTTATGATAGTACACTGCTAAATCATATGCAAATAATGCTATGCATTTCACTACTGTGTGGGATCATATACAGAATATGACCATATTTAAAGCTCAATAGCATTTGAAGACAATGACTTACATTCATAAAACCAACTGTACATTGTTCATCTAGGTGTCAGGTATGTGGCAGTAGTGAAATACATAGCAATATTTGCATATGATTTAGCAGTTTATTGATATAAAAATCTAAAAGGTGTGCATCATACATGAGACCTGGGTGAACAATGTAGGCTACAGTTGGTTTTATGACTGTAAGTCATTGTCTTCAAATGCTATTGAAGTTAGAAACGTTTATGCCAATGTCGCATGCAATTTTGAGACGGTTCCTAAATATGCGTGCGACAAAAAAGTCTAAGAATGCGCTTCATGTGTCTTTCACTTATAACGTACCCATGTCTTAATGCCAAAGACCGCACTATATCTTTATAATTTAAAGTAAAATGTTGTTTCTTCTGTCATCTCCATCTCTGCTGTAGCCCAGTCTATGCTATGGTACGGGTACAGTATTGGCCGCTGTGGCTCCCTCAACTCGTGCCCCGTGGCTCGTGGCCACGAGAAAAATATATCGTTCCCTCAACATATTATCTCGAGGCCACGACTTTGCATCGCGTGGCCACGACCAGAGGTGGGTAGAGTACCCAAAAACTGTACTCAAGTAAAAGTACAAGTACTTATAGAAATATTTACTCAAAGTAAAAGTAAAAGTAATAATCTTAATAGTTACTTGAGTAAGAGTAAAAAAGTATCCAATGAAAAAACTACTCAAGTAGCGAGTAACTTACTTCGGATTATATATACAGTATATATATATATATATATATATATATATATATATATATATATATATATATATATATATATATATATATATATGTGTGTGTGTGTGTGTGTGTGTATATATATATATATATATATATATATATATATGAAAAAGACTTCAGATGCAAAAGCCTCTGCGTGCCATCTGAAACTTTCTTCTAAAACAAGCATTTTTATCAAGCTTGTATATTTAAGTTCAGTAATTTCACTTTAATGACAATTAATAGGTACTTTTCATTGCCATTTAAGTGAAATAACTGAACATAAACGTACAAGCTTGATAAAAATGCTCTTTTAGAAGAAAATTTCAGATGGTACTTAGAGGCTTTTGCATCTGAAGTCGTCATGTATATAAAATTATATTATTTCGATTTTTTGTTTTTATTTAAATGACTATTATTTTCATAAGTAGATGTCTCTCTTTGCAACAAAAAGCATTTTCTCCCATCTGTAGCCTGAAAAAGAAAATCATTGCCTGTCCTTTGGTTTGTATAATAGTAATATAACTTATACATTTGGATTATTAGACAATGTCGAAATAAAGTGAATCTGCAGAGTGTTGCATTCAAAGGCATGCAATTGACACAGAGAAGAAAGAGTTAAACTCTTCACATGTGCTCGCGCTCATGACTGCTACTGAATATCTGAACGAACACACACACACACACACACACACACACACACACACAAAAAAGTACATCGACGAACCTTCTTCTGTCGGTTCTCCAAAATATAATCAAATGTATATTTCTGCAAGCATGTTTAAACTGGTTAACTGTGTCTACGGCAGGCAATTAAAGGCATTCGTTTTCAAGTCGAGTTCGCACGCCACTGCGCAACAATACACACAAACTACCGCGGGATGGCGGGTGTTCATAACTGTGGGCAATGGTAGATTATTTAATGTGTAAATTAATGTATATGTCCAAAAAACGGGTAATGGCATACTTTCTAGAAGTGCTATCATGGCGTAATAATCTGTTTGGTTGTAAAATGTATTACCTGAGTGAAATGAAATAGAATATATCGTCCTGTGCTGTGGAATCATTCATTCACAGACAGCTTACGAAGATGTTCAACTAATAAAGATCTTCATCGCTGGCAAATATATGATGCATTTGCAGATTTGCTCTCACTTGACTGTAGACTGTAGGTCCACGGCCACTTCATCTACGCTCTTGATGTGCTTAAATCTTCCTGTTACGACTTCGAGTCGAGTGTGAATTGAAATCGCTTCAGACGATTCAGTGCGTGCAGGAACTGAACAGTTCATTCAAACTGATTCGCGAACCGATTTAGACAGATCTGCCAACTTGTTTGATGAAGTCTTTGAACAGAATCGACTCAAAAGAGTGATTCATTTGTGAATTGAGCATCGCTCAAGCCCAGAAAAAAGATACATCGCACTTACGCATTTAACAACACATATTGCATTAAAATAAAGTAACGAGAGGAACGTCGCCCAACGTAACGAAGTAAAAGTACCGTTTTTTCATTAGAAATGTACTCGAGTAAAAGTAATAAGTACCCACATTCAAATCTACTCTTAAAAGTAAAATTTTTCCAAAAAACTACTCAAGTAAATGTAACGAAGTAAATGTACTTCGTTACTACCCACCTCTGGCCATGACATAATGATGTTGTTACCTCAACAAAATGATCTTGTGGCCACGACTTAATATGACGTTCCCACGAGATATTATGACGTTCCCACGACTTAATATCACGTTCCCACGAGTATATGTTGTGGCCACGACAAAAATAAGTGAACCGAACATGTCCCCTCCCGGTCACCGTAGAAATCGGATAGGATTCACTTGATGAAACCCGCACATGTGAATGTGTTTGTGCATCTTCTATGAGTGTAACACATTTATTCAGGCTGGTTAACACGTCATTTCCTCACAGTTGACGGCACACGTTACTCTCTAACACACATTACTCTCTTACACACGTTACTCTAACACACACACGTTACTCTCTAACACACATTACTCTAACACACGTTACTCTCTAACACACATTACTCTCTAACACACGTTACTCTCTAACACACGTTACTCTCTAACACACATTACTCTCTAACACACGTTACTCTAACACACACACGTTACTCTCTAACACACATTACTCTCTAACACACGTTACTCTCTAACACACATTACTCTCTTACACACGTTACTCTAACACACACACGTTACTCTCTAACACACATTACTCTAACACACGTGACTCTCTAACACACGTTACTCTCTAACACACGTTACTCTAACACACATTACTCTCTAACACACGTTACTCTAACACACGTTACTCTCTAACACACATTACTCTAACACACGTTACTCTAACACACGTTACTCTCTAACACACGTTACTCTCTAACACACATTACTCTAACACACGTTACTCTCTAACACACGTTACTCTCTAACACACATTACTCTAACACACATTACTCTCTAACACACGTTACTCTCTAACACATGTTACTCTAACACACGTTACTCTAACACACGTTACTCTCTAACACACGTTACTCTCTAACACACGTTACTCTAACACACGTTACTCTCTAACACACGTTACTCTCTAACACACGTTACTCTCTAACACACGTTACTCTAACACACGTTACTCTCTAACACACATTACTCTAACACACGTTACTCTCTAACACACGTTACTCTAACACACGTTACTCTAACACACGTTACTCTCTAACACACGTTACTCTCTAACACACGTTACTCTAACACACGTTACTCTAACACACGTTACTCTCTAACACACGTTACTCTAACACACGTTACTCTAACACACGTTACTCTCTAACACACGTTACTCTCTAACACACGTTACTCTCTAACACACGTTACTCTAACACACGTTACTCTCTAACACACGTTACTCTCTAACACACGTTACTCTAACACACGTTACTCTAACACACGTTACTCTCTAACACACGTTACTCTCTAACACACGTTACTCTAACACACGTTACTCTCTAACACACGTTACTCTCTAACACACGTTACTCTAACACACGTTACTCTCTAACAAACGTTACTCTAACACACGTTACTCTCTAACAAACGTTACTCTAACACACTTTACTCTAACACACGTTACTCTAACACACATTACTCTCTAACACACGTTACTCTAACACACGTTACTCTAACACACGTTACTCTAACACGTTACTCTCTAACACACGTTACTCTCTAACACACGTTACTCTCTAACACACGTTACTCTAACACACGTTACTCTCTAACACACATTACTCTAACACACGTTACTCTCTAACACACGTTACTCTAACACACGTTACTCTCTAACACACGTTACTCTCTAACACACGTTACTCTCTAACACACGTTACTCTAACACACGTTACTCTAACACACGTTACTCTCTAACACACGTTACTCTCTAACACACGTTACTCTCTAACACACGTTACTCTCTAACACACGTTACTCTAACACACGTTACTCTCTAACACACGTTACTCTCTAACACACGTTACTCTAACACACGTTACTCTCTAACACACGTTACTCTCTAACACACGTTACTCTAACACACGTTACTCTAACACACGTTACTCTCTAACACACGTTACTCTCTAACACACGTTACTCTAACACACGTTACTCTCTAACACACGTTACTCTCTAACACGTTACTCTCTAACACACGTTACTCTAACACACGTTACTCTAACACACGTTACTCTCTAACACACGTTACTCTCTAACACACATTACTCTCTAACACACGTTACTCTCTAACACACGTTACTCTCTAACACACATTACTCTAACACACGTTACTCTCTTACACACGTTACTCTAACACACGTTACTCTCTAACACACGTTACTCTCTAACACACGTTACTCTAACACACGTTACTCTAACACACGTTACTCTCTAACACACGTTACTCTCTAACACACGTTACTCTAACACACGTTACTCTAACACACGTTACTCTCTAACACACGTTACTCTCTAACACACGTTACTCTAACACACGTTACTCTAACACACGTTACTCTCTAACACACGTTACTCTCTAACACACATTACTCTAACACACGTTACTCTCTAACACACGTTACTCTCTAACACACGTTACTCTAATACACGTTACTCTCTAACACACGTTACTCTCTAACACACGTTACTCTAACACACGTTAATCTAACACACGTTACTCTCTAACACACGTTACTCTCTAACACACATTACTCTAACACACGTTACTCTCTAACACACGTTACTCTCTAACACACGTTACTCTAACACACGTTACTCTCTAACACACGTTACTCTCTAACACACGTTACTCTAACACACGTTACTCTCTAACACACGTTACTCTCTAACACACGTTACTCTCTAACACACGTTACTCTAACACACGTTACTCTCTAACACACATTACTCTAACACACATTACTCTAACACACGTTACTCTAACACACGTTAATCTAACACACGTTACTCTCTAACACACGTTACTCTAACACACGTTACTCTCTAACACACATTACTCTAACAAACATTACTCTAACACACGTTACTCTAACACACGTTAATCTAACACACGTTACTCTCTAACACACGTTACTCTCTAACACACATTACTCTAACACACGTTACTCTCTAACACACGTTACTCTCTAACACACGTTACTCTAACACACGTTACTCTCTAACACACGTTACTCTCTAACACACGTTACTCTAACACACGTTACTCTCTAACACACATTACTCTAACACACATTACTCTAACACACGTTACTCTAACACACGTTAATCTAACACACGTTACTCTCTAACACACGTTACTCTCTAACACACGTTAATCTAACACACGTTACTCTCTAACACACGTTACTCTAACACACGTTACTCTAACACACGTTACTCTCTAACACACGTTACTCTCTAACACACGTTACTCTAACACACACACGTTACTCTCTAACACACGTTACTCTAACACACACACACGTTACTCTCTTACACACGTTACTCTCTTACACACGTTAATCTAACACACGTTAATCTAACACACGTTACTCTCTAACACACGTTAATCTAACACACGTTAACGCTACTGGTTATTCTGGGATTCTGGATGAGTGAGATTGGCCTGTCTCTGCGTTTTGTGTAATAACGTCTTTGTGTGTCGTCCTGGTTTCCTGGTGTGTTTCCTGGAGTTTATCAAACAAACTCAGACTATAATCTCTGAAACTCTCTCCGTCACTGATCACATGTAGTTTTACAGTATGTGCTTTATGAGCAGATGAAGTCCTCCTGTCCTCCCAGATCGTGACACAGGAAGCAGTTTTGTGTTTAATACCACATCATTTCCTGCTCATCCTATCTAGAGTTACAGATACGCGTCTATAATCCCCACAGCGGCAGAGAAATCATATTTCTGCTGTAAAACATGACGAGCGCGATGATTCTGGCAGATGATTCACTGCAGAGCGAGTCGTTTTTCTTTACTCTGGAGACGCCCACAACTCACTATCGGACCGGTTTGGGGGATTTGGAGATTTCATGGGTTCTGTTTCCAGTGCAGATGGAAAACGGCCCTCAGAGTGTCTGAAGCTCCTGGAGTTTATCATCTGGAGAACCTTATCGAGACACTCCTTTAACTGCTGTTATCACTGAACACACACACACACACACACTACTCCTGCTGGAATCCTTTCATACGCCCACGCTACACACACTGCACACTATACACTGCATGCTACACACTGCACACAACACACTACATTATACACTATACACTGCACGACACACTACACACTGCACACTATACACTGCATGCTACACAATGCACGCTAAACACTGCACACTACACACTATACACTGCATGCTACACACTGCACACTATACACTATACACTGCACGCTACACACTGAACACTACACACTGCACACAACACACTGCACATTATACACTACACACTATACACTACACACTGCACGCTAAACACTACACACTACAACACACTGCACGCTACACACTGCACACTACACACTGCACACTATACACTGCACAGTACACACTACACACTCCACACTCCATGCTACACACTGTACACTACACACTGCACGCTACACACTGCACACTATACACTGCACACAACACACTGCATACTTCACACTAAACACTGCATGCTACACACTGCACGCTACACACTCCACACTCCATGCTACACACTGTACACTACACACTGCACGCTACACACTGCACACTATACACTGCACACAACACACTGCACGCTACACACTGCACGCTACACACTGCATGCTACACACTGCACACAACACACTGAACACTACACACTAAACACTGCATGCTACACACTGCACGCTACACACTGCACACTAAACACTGCATGCTACACACTGCACACTAAACACTGAATGCTACACACTGCACACTAGACACTGCACACTAAACACTGTACGCTACACACTGCACACTATACATGCACACAACACACTGCACACGATACACTACTAAACACACTATACACTGCACACTACACACTATACAGTGCACACAACACACTGCACACTATACACTGCACACTACACACTATACACTGCACTCACTGTACACTACACACTGCACACTACACACTCCACGTTACACCCAGTACACTACACCCTCCACACTATACACTACACCCTCCACGCTACACACTGTACACTACACACTGCACACTACACACTGTACACTACACACTATACACTGTACACTACAGACTACAAACTACACACTCCACGTTACACCCTGTACACTACACCCTCCACGCTACACACTATACACTACACACTCCACGCTACACACTGTACACTACACACTGCACACTACACACTGAACGCTACACACTGTACACTACACACTGTACACTACACACTCCACACTACACACTGTACACTACATAGTACATGCTACACACTATACACTGCACACTACACACTGAACGCTACACACTGTACACTACACTCTGTCTCCACTAAAACACTGATTCAGTGTCGCTGTGTGAAATCAGATACTTCCCTAATATGTAAAAAAAAAAAAAAAAAAAAAAACAGTCTGCCAAAAGAGTAGTATTTTATCACTTAATCACTCACACAATTGACACACATGAAAATATATTCAGTGAAAACACTAATAATTTGTCATGCTGGACATCTCTGGATTTACACTCCTGTCAGAAAATGTCCAAACTCCAGTGTTCTGAATCCCAGACTTTACTAGAGGCCTGTTTATGACAGCAAACATCCACACACACAACACCTAAAACGCTTTACCAGCCGTTTTCCTCTCATCGCACACACACGACAGTCTCGAACCATCCTTCAAACTCTACACTTTTGTTTTTGTGAATGTACATGCAAAAGTAAATATTCATAATGCGTTTCACATCAACGCACAGGTGTGTTTGAAATGAACCGGACATCTACAAATACTCCTCGTGAATGAGTTCGGCACAGCTGAAGCTCCTTGACGTGAGGAATTCCACATCCAACGATTCGGCCCTGAATTCAAGGCCACGGATGAACCGCAGACCCACGAGACTCAAACCATACACACACACACACACACACACACACACACACACAGAAAGAGACGGACAGGAGGAGAAGACATGATGTGATGAAGGGAAAAACAGAACCGATTATCCTCTAATATCCATCCAAACACACACACACACACACACACACACACACACACACACACACGGACATCTGTCTGATATTATTTACTATTCAACATGTTCAAGGTTCAAACCGAAACACATCTATAATCCAGTGCTGGAGAAGCTACTTCCAAACTTTAGCTTTGTTTCTTCTCTTGAATGTTGCCTGTGTGTATCAAGGGATCGGGACGTGACCACAGTGCTGATGAACTGACCGTTTTCTGTGTGTGTGTGTGTGTGTGTGTGTGTGTGTGTGTGTGTGTGTGTGTGTGTGTGTGTGTGTGTGTGTGTGTGTGTGTGTGTGTGTGTGTGTGTGTGTGTGTGTGTGTGTGTGTGTGTGTGTGCGTCTGTGTGTGTAATGGTTCAACTTCAGTCTAGTAGTGAGTGACACCAGAAACCACTCACAAACAGCAGCTACTGAAGCTGTTCAAGGGAACAATGTTTTTGTAAGTTTATTATTAGTAAAGTCAGCTTTATTTCTACAGCGCTTTATGCAGTACAGATCGTTTCAAAGCAGCTTCACATGATAATAACTATATATCAATAACTGTGTTGTTGCGAAAATTAGTAAATTTTTAAAACATCAGCAATAAAGCAGTAATAATACTAATAATACTTTATTTTATGTAGTGCCTTTAAAAGAAGCTTCTGAATGTGCTTTACATGATAAAAAAAAACTAAATAAATAATAATACAGTTTTATTTACCATTACCAAAATAAACTAATCAAATAGATTAGTTTTAAAAATACAAGAAAATAAATAATATGTAATAAAATATAGAAAGAAGTAAGTTAATTCACCTCTTTTTTTTAGTTAGTAATTGAGTGTGTGTGTGTGTGTGTGTGTGTGTGTGTGTGTGTGTGTGTGTGTGTGTGTGTGTGTGTGTGTGTGTGTGTGTGTGTGGTCAGTGGGTTTGGATGGGACTTCTATTCTATAATGTAAATGTTCTGACCGCTGTGATGTTCTTTAGTCTCCTGAGCATCATGTGTGTGTGTGTGTGTGTGTGTGTGTGTGTGTGTGTGTGTGTGTGTGTGTGTGTGTGTGTGTGTGTGTGTGTGTGTGTGTGTGTGTGTGTGTGTGTGTGTGTCCTGAGCATCAGCCGATTCACACTGAGAGAAGGTCATTTATCGTGTTCTCGTTCTGAGGGTGTTTCATTCCTGCTCTCCCAGTTAAACACCAGCACACACACTTCCAGCTATTGTGGAACAGGATACGAGGAACTGCTCCCAAACTTCCTGAGCTCCAGTGCGCCGGCTCAGAGCCTGAAGGTCCATCACTGTCCGAACCTCGGACCCAGCGTCTCATCTTTCATTCATATCATCAATGTCTCAGATGATCCTCATCAAATTCCTCAGGAGAAATAAAAACAGACCCAAATGATCAAATCAGATCATCTGATGAGAACCACTGAGTTCATGTTGAGATCACTGGCGGGTCAGAACTATTTCTATAGCGCTTTATACAATACAGAGTGTTTCACAGCAGCTTCACAGAAATGTGAATGGTGCAAATTTCTTTAATTATGAAACAAATTCCATTAAGTACATTAGTTTCATTGTTGCAAATGTCATTAATTATAAATCAAACTTAATTCAGTTTAATAGTGTGAATGGTGCAAATTTCATTAATTATCAAACAAATTCTATTAAGTTCATTAAAAGTGCCAATGTTTCAAATATCATCAATTATAAAACAAATTCAGTTCAGTTCAATATAGTGTGAATGTTGCAAATTGCATTAAATAATAAACAAATATAATTAAGTTCATTAGTTTCAATGTTGCAAAAATCAAATTATTAAACAAATTCAGTTCAATAGTGTGAATGGTGCAAATTTCATTAATTATCAAACAAATTATATTCAGTTCATTAGTTTCAATGTTGCAAATATCATTCATTATAAAGAAAATTCAATTCAGTTCAATAGTGTGAATGTTGGAAATTTCATTAATTATCAAACAAATTCTATTCAGTTCATTAACAGTGCCAATGTTGCAAATATCATCAGATATGAAACCAATTTAATTCAAACTAAAGCAGCTCAAATGAAGACAGTGTCATCTTTACGCTCAATCCAGAGTGAATGTTGTTTGAGTTCAGTTGAGTTCTGAGAGAAGCGCTTGAGATGTGAGGAAGAGTTGAGTCAGTCTTCATCAGTGTGACTGAAGGGGGAATAAACTCTTCATCTGAACCTCACCGGGGTTTGACACGCTCTTCAAAAGTCAAGCTGAATTTACAAACAGTTCAACGCTTCACTGCTGACTGAAATTTGGCCAATTCAAGCAAAATGACTGTGTTCAAATTTCATATTCTCAAAGACCCTTTGAACGAGTTTATTGTTTTATTTTTTATCTTCCAGAAAATGACTGACCTCAGTTTAGTCTTTCTGTTTCCCCACTGACATGATTCACTCTGACAACACACACACACACACACACACACACACACACGCGCGCGCACACACACACAGACTGAGGCCTGAAACCTACTCTGCACAAATACAGTTACTTACAGTACAGCAACACAACATTCACACTCACCAAAACCAGTGAACTGCATAAACACACTGTATTAACATAGGCTACTATTATAAGAGATCATACACATCCACCTAATCTACGCTTTCATGCATTTGCATTCAGCGTCTACAATTGATCAGTTCATGCATTTAGTTTCAGTTTTAAGGTAGCCTACTTTTCTGGCATGAAAAATATTTTTTACACTTGAATTGCCAAAACAATTGCATCATACAATTAAAACGAAATATTCACTGGGAACTGAATGTCTTTGGCGTAGTTAACACACTCACTTCACTGCATGAAGCTGCAGCCTTTTAACACACTTTTATTTGGCCAAATCCTAAATCTGCTTTGCATACCATTCGCAGACAAGCCAATCCCAGAATGCTTTGCAAAAACCTCAGTGGAAACAATCCCTGAAAGATGGCAGATGAGGTGAGAGAAATGCTCAATACAAATATATACTTATTATTTATTTCAAAACGACAGGTAAAGGTGGAAATAGAACATTTTGTGTGTGTGTATTTGAATGCGTGTTTAGAGTCGCGTCTGCTGTGCATTCCATAAAACTACAAATCGCTTCTGGTTCGGATGTTGCCGTTCACACAGAACGCGTTTTTGTGCGGTGCTTAACCATTGTTTTGGTTTTCTAGTGTAAACATGCGCTAGATGTGTGTGTTGATGGTTTGACTTTAACACTCGGTTCGTTCTAAAAATGCGGCGCTCAAGTTCAAAGAAGTTCCACAATGGAACGTTCAGCTCGTCACGTCGTATCAGCGCGTAAATCAAAGCGTCACGTGGAAATCAAAGAGAAGCGGCGCAATATGTGATCCTGAATCACGTCACCAGTCTCGAGTCGCACGGGTATATCTGTGGCAATAGCCAACAATACATTGTATGGGTCAAAATTATCGATTTTTCTTTTATGCAAAAAATCATTAGGATATTAAGTAAATATTATGTCCCATTTCCTACTGTTAATATATAAAACATGTATTTCTGTGAGTGAATGCAGCACAATCGCCAACATAAATGAACAACTTTAAAGGAGATTTTCTCAATGTTTAGATTTTTTTGCACCCTCAGATTCCAGATTTTCAATAGTTGTATCTCGGCCAAATATTGTCCTATCCTATACAAACCATACATCAATGGAAAGATTATTTATTCGAGAAAAAAAAAAAAAGACCCATATGTGACTGGTTTTGTGGTCCAGGGTCACATATCTATATATGTATTTGTATGTAATTCCTTGACAATGTCCTTATTTTATTGAGCATTAAAATATAAAGAAAGAAAAGTGGTGCAATGTGTGGAAGAGTTTCAGTCCAAAGAAAGCAGAACCCGATCCAGGAGCTGGAACTTGAGGAGCGCGCTCGAGATGCACCAATAATGCACTTAATCTCACGCGAAATCATGCAAGAGTTTATTAAACTCTCCCGTGAATCGGAGGACGTGATGGTTTGTTAAAGGCTGCAGGGCAATTAAAGGCACGAGCCAAATCATTTCTGAATGAATGTAGAACACACGAGAACATTTTCTTTGGCTTCACAACTGACATGAATAAAGATGAAAACAAAAACATAAATATATTAACATTGATTAATTTAGCATATAGGCAATACTGCATGCAACTATGCGTTTAATATGCGTTCTGTCCTTCAAATACATCCAAAGAATCACAGATTATAAGATTAAATTGACAACATTTTTAGATACCATAGACAACTCATTCCTCATAGATAAAAAGTACCGTCCTACGTTGTAAATATGTCGCAATAGTAAAGTTAAATGGCTCCTGAACGCTGTTTGAGTTTGTTCAAGTTGTCATTCAGATTTCAGAGCATAAAACTGTAATTTAAGACCCTCCTCAGCGTCTGATAAAGCAGAGACTCATATTGGGTTTCCTTCATTAAAATGCATGTGTGAGCGAGAGAGATGCAGAAAGAGCAGAAGAGAGAGAGAGAGTTTTATTAGGATCCTGTCATGAATCTGTGTAAATCCGAGGAGTTCAGTGAGTGTTTCCAGCTGTCGGCTCTCAGGTTCGGCTCCAGAACTGATGAAGACTTTGGACCGCAGTGTGTGGCCTCAAAGCCAACAGAACCGAGAGAGAGAGAGAGAGAGAGAGAGAGAGAGAGAGAGAGAGAGAGAGAGAGAGAGAGAGAGAGAGAGAGAGAGAGAGAGAGAGAGAGAGAGAGAGAGAGAGAGAGAGAGAGAGAGAGAGAGAGAGAGAGAGAGAGAGAGAGAGAGAGAGAGAGAGAGAGAGAGAGAGAGAGAGAGAGAGAGAGAGAGAGAGAGAGAGAGAGAGAGAGAACCGCTCAAATACCCCTGATATTAAACGCCGAGCGAAACAAACACCAGTGTGTTGTTCTTCTCTCTTCTCTTCATCCTCTGACCTTCTGAATTACAGAAGTCTCCTGAAGGATGAGATACGGAATATGACAGAATATCGGTTCATCCGTCGGACAGTCACACCGAACAAAAACAGATTTATACATATAGCCTAAAACAACAAATTTTACACCCATTAGGCTATGTGACTATTTGCAAGGGAAAATTGGAGCCATTCAAACAATAGCCTACACTGTAAACCCTAAAGCTCAAAATATTTAATTAGTTTGAGTAGGACAAACTTAAATTAAACTAATTAGTTCAGTCAAATGAACTTTTATGAGTATTTAGCTCTTTCTTTTTCTTTCAAGTTCACAGAACTGATATATTTAAGTAAACTGAACTGTTTTATTGTTTTGAGTTTTATGAAATGATTTATTTTAATTTAAACAAAGTTAAGTTCAACTGAAACGGCTGGGATGTCTATTTCCCAGCATGCTTTGCTGATGGCACTTGAATGGGAGAGTAAATGCTAAAATTAAGCGTAATATAATGGGTTTTTTTTTCGTGCAAGATTAATGTTAAGTGAGAAATTTAGTATTGATTAATGATTTGTTATGCTAATTTAGAAGAATTTCTGTTAATGTTGGTTTTAGGATAGTTACCATCACGGTGACAAGTGGTGCATGCGGCTTGATTTGAGAGCAAATAAAATCTTTATATTGTTGCACTCATGCAGCAAGTGCTGTATAACATACTATTGTTAGCATGATAACATAATAGTATGTTAGCAAACTAGCTTGTTAAAACTATAAGTTAATACTAATGAAAGTGTTCACATTGAGATTACATGAAGGTTTTTTAAGTTAAATGTATGAAATAGTGTATTCTGATTTTAATTGTTCTTAACTTGCAATTAAAATGAATATTTATTAACACAACGTTTCGGTTGTTCCTTATCTGCTGAAACGACCTACCTAATTGGTCTTGTTATCGCACCTATCACCTGCAGGTGTGCGATGGAGTTTGTTCACTAATTGTTCTTAACTTGAAATGTTTAATTGTTCTTAACTTGAAATGTTTAATTGTTCTTAAAGGTGCATTGCGCAACATTTCATGTTAAAAATACCCGGTTTTCTAACCCATACATGCTTAAACAATTGCCTGATGGGCTGTATGAGCCCTTCTCTGATCACTGCGATTGCCTCTATAATCCTGTACAGTAAAATAAATAAGAGGGATTCGGGTCGGAATTTGAGAATGGGCGTGACGTCATGCGCGTTCAGTTGCAGTGTTGCAGTTTCGCTTGTCGCCAGAGGGGGCATAGTTCTGCAAAAACTCAGAGACTTGCGCAATGCACCTTTAACTTGAAATGTTTAAGTACAAACCGAAAATCTGCCAGTTCTGCTTACTTAATCTTTGAATTTCAAAACTTAAAAAATTGAGGCAATCGATTGCCTTAAATTTTTTGAGTTCTGCTAACTTATGTTTTTTTATATATATTTATCATCTACAAATTCAATTTGTTTCAATATATTTCAACTAATTGAATCTCAGCAACAGGGAAAGTTCTGAAGATTCTCTCTAAGTTATGAACAATCGTTCTCCCAGGAACGTTAATAGAACGTTTATTCAGTGTTATCTGATCTTTAATAATGTTCTCAGAACGTAAAAACATTATTTATACATCGTTCATGAAACGTGTTTTTCTAGTTGGCTGTTTGTAACGTTTTTTTAAATGTTACATGTTTCAGAACGTTCAGAGAACATTCAAAAGTAACGTTTCCATAACGTGTGACGAATGATGGAATGGAATGTTTCCTTAACGCTCACAAACCAAGAAACGCTTTTAAAGCATTTAAAAAAACTGGACTTTTGGAAAGTTCAGAGAACATTTAGAAAATAACCTTTTTAATAACTTAATGGAAACATTAAAAAAAAGTTCTTAGAGAATATTTTTGTTGGCTTGTTCCACAGCTGAACTTGTTTTCACAGCGAACAGATTTATGCTGATTCTAGGCCGTTTAAATCAAGTGGAGAAGAACTTTCTCTGAGACGTATTTTACACTGTTTGATTGATTGATTCAAAAACAAGGCAAGGCTAAATGATTTTTAGCAAAGTTATGTGACGCATCTCATATCTCATATTTTCCTAATGTCTTGTACCGTTAAACATGGAATCACGTGGATGAACATAAATATGCAAATAATAATAATAATAATAATAATAATAATACATTTTATTTATAGGCGCCTACATGACACTCAAGGACACCTTACAAACACAATAAAACACTCAACAGTAATCAAATACTCATTATTAAAACCTTGGATACCAGTATTAAAATATAAAAATAATCACATAAAAGTCTGCCGGAAAAGATGGGTCTCACTTTTTCACTATGTGTGCTTCAAATGAGAGAGTACTGTCCAAAATGACCCCCAGACTTTTAACTTGTTTAGATACAGAGACTGGTAAATTGTCAATTTTCACAGATGAACATGTAGATTTCGACAGATTGTTTTTTAAGCCAACTAGAAGAATTTCCGTTTTACTGGTGTTAAGTTTAAGAAAATTTGAAGTAAACCATTCTTTAATCTCTGCCAAACAGTCTGAGAGGACAGATGGAGGAAAATTAGCGGAAGGTTTAGAGGACAGATAAAGCTGGGTGTCGTCAGCATATAGGTGGAGTTGAATACCAAATTTCCTAAAAATATTACCAAGGGGTGAAAGATAAATGATAAATAAAAGAGGACCCAATACTGAGCCCTGCGGGACACCTGTACTGACATATGAAGGCTTTGAGCAAAACTGCTTCAACTGTACAAATTGAGTACGACCCGTAAAGTATGATTGAAATGATATGCAGATGCAAATGAAATGCAAATTATATGCAGATGAGTATATGCATAGTAAAACGAGGCGTTGTAAGCTCATATATGGTTATTTCGCACAATCTTCCGCTGGCTGGGAATATAAAGGGAATTT
>NC_138233.1:2383602-2416102 GCF_964197995.2 Scardinius erythrophthalmus
AGTAGAAAATTGCTTAACTTATTTTGATGAGTTAAAGCAATGTAAAAGCATATGTTGTCATAACTTATTGATCAAATAATTTGTTAGTGTAATAAATTATGCACAATTACAAGTAGCGAACTCTAAACCAAACCCTAGCCGTATATAGTACATGTAGATATAGTTAATTAATAATACTCACTTATTTGAGAACATCGTAACTACATCACCTTAAAATAGTTTAACAGTTTTCTTTAATATATAAATTATATAGCCTTCATTTAAATACATTTTATACATAATATATATTGAATATTAAACGTAATATGTTAAATATTTTATTAGCATATATATATTATTAATTAAATTCTTATTCTAAATACCCAGCCAATGGGAAATATTATATGAGGTGTATATATATATTATGTATATATTCTTTTAAATACATAACACAGTATACATTATGCACATTTACAATATATTGAATATATTGAATATTAATAATATATAAATATATTTTATAAATATTATATTTAAATTATTTGATTTAATGTTAAATAAATATAAAAATATTCAATATTTTAATGGCTGGTATATATATATATATATATATATATATATATATATATATATATATATATATATATATATATAAAATTTGAGTATTTTTATAGCCTGACTGTTGATCAGACCGTCATCGCTGTGATTGTGTGTTCGACGTGTTGGATGAAAAACATTAGCTGAAAACTTTCTATGGAAGTGAGTCCCTGTGAGATGTCATTCTACATTACCCAGAATGCTTTGCACTCAGAGGCCTTTACTTTGACATTTGCCTCTAAATCTGTCCCGTCTCTCTTATGATTAACGTGTTGCTCATATTGAGAAACAGACTTTTCCTCACTGCGGTAAACATGGTAATAATTCCAGCCTTTTGTTTAAGTCTGATTTGACTTTGTTTCAGTTATTATAAAAGTTTTTTGGTTTCCCTCATATAACTGAGGACCGTCTGAGTGAGATCAAGCATTCATATTTATTTATTATGATGCTTTTATACAAAGCAGCCTTTATTGAATTACATTTGATCAGTTCATGTAATGCACTGTCTATGCCTTCTGAAATCATATGCACTTTATGCAAATCCAAGTCATTATTTACTGATGATTGTGTCATTTTCAACATTTAAGAGGATGATGTCATTGGTCTTGTGACCATTTGTTTCTTAAAAGTGTGGATGTGACTTCCTTTTCTGATTTTATGAATTAAGCAGCTCGTGATAATAGTTTATCACTAGAAAAATTTAATTTACCCGTTAAACATTAAATAATTATTCAGTAATTTCTGCTTATATAGATCCTTTTTGTTATTAAGAGTTCTTTAAAATGAAGCCAATAATTCTATAAAGAACCTCTGACTGTCACTGACGAACTAGAAAGACTTTTAGAACAGAAAACAGATTGACACTTTAAAAAATTCAAATTAAGATTAAGATTAAAGGTGTCTCTTGAACCCTGATGGAGGAGTGTTTGGTCCTCAGAAGCGTCTGATTACACACCACACGTCTGACCCAAACGTCCTCCTCACACACACACATGGACAGCAGAGGACGAGACGAGTTTGGAACGGGAATTGTCAGGCAGATTGTGGGAATCAGACGGATAAAGACTTCACAGCGTTCCAGAGAGAATCCAGGGTGTGTGCAAAACAGTGTCAGATAACTTTCTGAAACCATCCTGAAAGATACTCTCGTAAAAACGTCTGACGAACACACACACTTTTACCTTTTGACTTTAATAAACTCGACCGGGTTGCTTCTGAAGGGACGTTTTTATAAGGTTCACACACTTCATGAGCAACACGCTTTTATGATCATGTCTGACATTACAGAAGAGGGATTTTAGGTCTGATTGATGCATTAAGTGACTTTAAATTATGCATTTTTCATTTTTATGTTGCAGAAGCATTAAAATCGCAGTGTTAAAAATAAATTCAAAGCGTTGAAGAGAATCGATGTGACCAGCATCAGTAGAACAGATTCAAATGATCGTTACACTTTGAATTGAAATCATACGTTGGAGGATATGAATATATTTTCCATCCAGCACACATAAAATTTTATCAAATTCATGATTGTTAAATCTTCAAACCACAGAAAAATATGCACCCGCCGCTACAGTTTTAAAGTAGCCTGATTTCACTTGAAAACCGCAGCTTTGGCATCGATGTGACACTGGTTTCTGGAATGTGTGATTGTTTATTCACAGTGATTTCCTGTAAGTGTGTGTGAATTCAGCTGTGTGTTACTGTTGTAAACAAAACCCCCTCAGGAGCGCATGCGGCGTTCAGGAGCTTTTAATCACTTTCTACAACCTTTCTCATTTTAAATCATAACTATTAGCTTTAAATGTGTCTCTTTGTCTGTCATATTTCTTAATTGCCAAAAAGTGTTAAAACAGAATTGCTCTATTTTGGGGAAAAATCCATTTTGTCATCGGTCCCGGAAGTAAAAACTCTATTGATTTTGAAGGATAACTCATAAACCTTTAAAGACAGCCCTACTGTGAGCTAAGAGGATGTTAATTGATGGTTCAACTTATATTTAAAATAAACGTTTAAAAGCAGAATTCGTGGTGAAAAACGACATTACCCATGATGCCGTACGGAAAATTACACCAAGAGCAACACGCTCCAAAATAGCTCTTTAGCTCCGCCCACTTCCGTGAAGCACTGCGAATTTAATGTCGAATGTCGATCTCTCGACTCGCTCAAAATACTGAAACGTTTGTATATACATATGCATAATTTCTATAAACTTAAAATATGTTTTCATACATATAATCAACGTTCGCAAACGAGTAGTTTTATATTCTCAGTCAGTTTTAAATCCATTATGCTTTTTGCAATTATGCGTCATGGGATTATAGTTCTTTCCCTCACTAAAGCCGTTAAGATCACAGTCTTTGTCTTTTTGTTCAATTTTCACAATTTTTTTTTGCTTAAACTCAAAATGTGTAATGTTATGATTCTCTTCGTAGCTGATTGGCTTGGTTTATGGCTAATGATTCTTTACAAAAACTATTTTAAAATCCCTAAAATGGATTAATCAGCAGAAGTTATTACTGATATCTTTAATGAAAATCCTGTATTGTTGAACTAATGTGGTTCAAACCACATAGATTGTGCGACCATATACTAAGGTTTTAAGTCACGCTTGTGTTTTTCTGTCCTGCATCAGGGCTTCATTTCGTCCAAACCCTCAAATGTTTAATTCAATTCATACAGATTCATTTCTGTCCACAAAAGGAGCTGTTCATGACTAAATTCCTTGAATGTCATCCTTCAATTCATCCTGATTTTAGCACATCAAAACTGAAATGAAAACGGAGTATTTTTAAATAAATATTTTTTTTATTCTGTTATTGGCTTTTACACGTATAAATCAGACATTATGTTATAGTTTTATCAAAATAGTGGAAAATACTGATGTTACATATGTAACAAATGTAAAAAATAAGAAGTTCAATCTTCCGCTGAAAGTAGGAACCTCATTTCCAGCATATGAAAAATATCCATAAAAACGCTGATGAACCTTTAAGTTAATAAACAGTAAAAAAGTAGAAACAGTACATTTTTAAAAACATAGAGCAAAATAAAACAACAACAAAAATAACACATATCAACAGAGAACATTGACTTCCAAAGAGCTTCATTATTAATACAAAATGTACACAAGTTCATAGTCTCGTAGCAGATGGGCATTGCGTTAGACGGGTCAAGTGTGTTTGTACGAATCCTGCAATACACCAATACAAACAACCATAGAAAGTCATAGTGTCCGTGCTCCCAAACGTAAATCCTCAAATATCCAGAAGGCAGAGGCCTGATTAATCTCATATCTGGAGGTTGTGTTGTTTTAGACGGCAGCCAGTTATTCAGGATGAGAAACACCCGTTCTTGGCGGACGGTTCCAGAGCTTTTCTTTCTCTTTTGGCCGGAGCACGAAGAACCGGAGCCAAATATGGCCCTGCTCTTCACACCGAGCTCATGGATCTGATTCCTAGAGGTCGAGGCACTAACACACAGGAAAATCAGCCAATTGGACGGAGCCCAGAGTCACTGAAGGTCACAACGACCCCTCATCATGACCAACTTTATTTGTGCATTCTGATCTCAGTCGGAACAGACAGACAGACGAACCAGATCTGATTGATTTCATATGTGTGTCTGTGGTAGTGTCTTCCTCTTCCAGCCTGTGTGTGTGTGTTTTATACTAGGGGTTGCACAGCTATTCATTTACTCGTCAGATGATCACCGTTTACCTTAACATAAATGACTCACAATACAGCATCCAGCATGGAAAATGCAACGTTTAGATAATCTCAGTTGTACACAGCACCAAGTGGGGTTCACTCACAATGCGCAAAGTGCTCTGGGTTCACTTTATTAGACTAAATTACAAAAACAATTGGCCAATACTGTACAAAGATAATGGCATGCAAATAAACTGAAATGCACCTTTGCATGTTACACAATTTGTCAACTGAGACCCAACACATGAACGAATGTCAGAATGAGACGACGAGTCTGTGCAACCCCTAGTGTGCGCTCTTGCTCGACTAAATACAGTTTAAAGCCCAGATTTGTCAATTTGCAATTTTTAACTATGGACACTAGCAGTGTTGACACTCTGTGTTGGGTGTTCGGTGCACGTCTTTCAAAATCAGTGCTCTGCCTTGCTGCATTTAAGTTCGTCTTAATCAAATATCTCGATCAGTATTATGTTTCATCACAGCTCCTGACTCCAGTCTCAGATGCGTTTCTCATACGTACTGCTCGGCTTCGCCCTCGTTCAGGATCGTGATGGAGCCGTCGCCGCTCTTCATTTCGATATCTTTAGCAGCAGAGTTCTCGGGTAGCAGTGCTAAGTCTTTAAAAACGTCCACGTAGTGGGTGAACCCCGGACCCCAGTTCAGTAGGTTGTCCCAGTTGAAGTTGTTGGACCCTTGGCCCAGTTTGTGGGGTAAAGTGTGGTGCTGATACTCCGAAAGTGTGTTGTGACCGCTGGCCGGTCCTCCTTCGGCACGTCGACTGGAGTATCGCCTCGGTCGGAGCCTCCCTCCGTGGTCCTCGTCATCAGCGTCCGATTCGTTAACCTGGGAAAGCTTAGGCATGCGAGAACTGTAGGACACGGGTTTCTCCCGGTCATACTCCATCTCCGAGCACGTAAAGGAGTCATGGGAGTCGCTCTCGGAGGAGGATTCTGGAGCGGGGATGCCATCCGCAGGGTTTCGGACACGTGAGAGCGGTCGACGGCAGTCTTCCTCAGACGAGGAGCGCCCGTGATCCGCACTACAGATGCTAGGGTTCCTGGGTCGAGGTGTGTTGAGGCGTTCCACCTCTTCTATGGACAACCCTACAGGCGGGCCGCTTTCCAATGGGATTTGCTCGATGGGTTGCTTCAGGCGGCTCCCAGGACGAGATCCGTGACCGGCCATGGTTTGAGGACTCTTGCTGCGCCGACCCAAACGCGTGGCGTAGTTGAACATTCCAGGTTGGCACACTTCGCCGTGGAAGTCGAGAGGGCTTCCGTCACGCCTTGCCAAGTTGAGTTCCCGAGTGGGAGTGTTGCGATAGAAGGAGGATGGCTTGGTAAAGGGAGCCGGGCTGTGGCGGGACAAGGGATTGGGCGTAGGACAAGCTGAGTGGCTGAGTGGGGTCGAGCGGAGCCCTTGGGTGTAGCTCGGCTGGTAGGTGTAGCTAGTAGTAGCACCCAACGGAAGAGGCGACTGACGGGCAAATCCCAGAGGACTGTGGCGCTGAATGGAAAACTTGGGAGTGTGGCTTCGGAAGTGTTTGTAGTGTTGGATGATGTCCGCATCTGATGGAGCAATGCTGCTGGCGTTGTCGATGTCGTAGTGCTCCATGTCGGCCTCCGGACCTGCGCACGGGGCGCTGGGAATGGTTTCGTTGTTGTGCGGAATATCGGTTTCGTCATAGATCAAGTAAGGGTTTTCCCGCTCAATGATATCAGGTTTGGGGTTTCCTTCAGGCTGTTTCCGGACCGTCATGTCGTCTCCGTAGGGCGGGATGTTATCCGGATCATCAAACGCCACATTCTCACTGCCTTTCTTCTTCTTTTTCTTCTTCTTCTTCTCAGTTTTCTTCTCATCTTTTGGCACTTTGGTTTTCTTACGGCCCTTGCAGTGGTTGCAAAGTATGAGACTTAAAACAACCAGCGCTAAGACGGTCGCGCAGCTGCCCACGATCGCAGGAACCGCCCAGATTGGCAGAACCATCTCTTCGGTGGTGGCGCTTGGACTACAGGTGAATCCTCCATTTGCTCCCAGTTTGCACTCCGTTCCCTGTGGACACCGGACTCCCAGACAGGCCACCAGGCTCTCGCACACTCTTCCCGTGTAAAACTCCTCACATGTGCAGGTGAAGCCTCCACGGACACCGGGAACGCAGCTTCCACCGTGTTGGCAAGGGTTCGAGGTGCAGTCGCCCGGTGGGACACACTGGTAGGTGTACCATTGGTTCACGCACATCAACCCATCCCAGCATGGACTGCTATCGCATAGATTTGGGCCACGGCAGCCGATCTTCACAGAGGGATCAGTCTTGGAGATGGAAACGGTCCCGTGATCACCGCTGAAGGGGAGCATCTCTCCGTTATATTTCACATAGGCGTAACAGCCATCGAAACCTAGAAAAAAAGAGAGGAACATTAACTCAAATAAACTCAGAAATGGTTAGAGTATATTTTAACTGTACTGGTAACACTTTTATCTCGATAGTCCACTTTAGACATTCTACTAACTATAAGTAACTTTTCAACATGTCAACAAACTCTTAGAGTATTAGTTAGATATATTTATTATATAGAGAATAATTATTATTTATAAAGCACAATTAAAACAACGTAATGTTGACCAATGTGCTGTACAATCACACAATTAAATTACACAAATAAAATGTGCTTTCAAACAAACAATGACTAGCAACATCTGTTAAGAGCCTCTTGCCAATTAGCCTACTGAACCAAACGCTAATTTCAGGTTTCCTTTAAAATAACATAAAGAAGGAGCCAGTCTAAGATGGAGAGGTAGATTATTCCAGCGCGTTGGAGCTGCTACTGCAAATGCCGATCACCCCTAAATTTCAGTCTGGTCCTTGGAATGTCTAGGATCATCTGATTTGCTGATCTGAGAGACAATCTACAATATAACAATATAACATTTTATATACCAAAAGCAATAATTAAAGATCAATTCTGTAAGCGCCAATAGCCCCATGGTTAACGCGCCGACATATAGCGCAACTGCGCCTCCGGCGACCTGAGTTCGATTCCCAGCTCGAGGTCTTTTGCCGATCCCCTTCCCCTCTCTCTCCACCCCATGCTTTCCTGTCAAAATCTCTACTGTCCTATCAAATAAAGGCACAAAAAGACTAAAAACATAACTTGAAAAAAAAAAAAAGATCAGTTCTGTACAGCACAGGCAACCAATGAAGTGAGGCTAAAATTGGTGTTACATGCTGTTTTTTACAAGTACCTGCTAAAAGTCTAGCAGCCGCGTTTGGAACCAATTGAAGACGTAATTGTTTGATTTTTGCACAAAATACGCTGCAAATTGCACAAGATTGTACGCTGTGAGTCATTCTGCGGGAGACTAGCGCTTCCACAACATGACAAAGAAATAAGACTGACTTGAAGAAATGGACATTGCTTAGTTTAACGCTATACAGGGCGACATTTTGTTTGGGTTTCTGATCGCTGTAGCATAGGCCATCATAGAACAACATTCCCCCCTGGGAAACACATCAACAAACGTCGTTTTTACATCAGGAGGAAGAGAAACAGACTCTTCTCCTCAACATAAGTATCCTGCAAGCCAAAAAACGCAACCTTTCAAGACTACGCCATCTGGGAAAAATCTTGATGTCACTGATTCAGACCTGCACTATCATGTTGCCTAACAACGAACAGTCAACAATGTAAATTGATGTTTATTGAATTTATGCCCCATTCAAACCGAAAACATTTGGTTCTGTTTATTAAAGGGGGAAAGCATATTGGCCCAATTCTATTTTTCATTCTCTCTCTTTCAGCCATTGAATCCAGAAACGGCATGACCTTACGTGGACAAAATATGTTTATCTTAAGATAATTTTATTTGATATTTTGATTTATTCCAGTAAAAAAAGTAGGTTACAACCCAACAGCTTGATTTGACCACATAAGAACAACTAGCAGGTGATCTTTTTGCTCCTGAAACCTCTAAGACGGACAAAAATGAATCAATAGTTGACCAAATGAATGTGGATAGCAGATCAGATTATGTTCAAATAAAAACTTGGTAAATTTGAGCACAGTTTGAGACATTGTGGAATCTTCAGAAACTATAGACACTTACTGGGTCTTTTTCTCAGGGAAAAACATCTGAGAATGAGACTTTAGCAAAACAGTTGAGATTTTCACAAGGCTTTCCTCCGAGACCTCACTGAGACCTCTTACACAGCCGTCTGGAGCTCTAATAAAGATTCCAGTCTTATCGCAGGCTAAGCGTTGTGTCTTTTCTCTCTTTGAGTGTCTGAAGTGTTTTTAATGGACAGTAGTTCTGCCCTGTGCAAGTCCTGCAGAGGAAAGTTCAGACATTTTTTCCTGTTGGCAGTCCTCTGTCTAACCTAGTTAGCACACAAACACACACACTTTCTCTGAACTTTCTCCTGTCACTTTCACTCGCAGAGGAAAAACACTCCAGAGTTTTGATTCATGCAGAAAATCTGCGGGACCGTGCCAAACTATGACGCATCCGCTGCCTGCGAGTCGAACATTTCTCACTGCTAAATTTGTTTAGTTCGTAATTAACATGGAATTATGTCATTGTCATTTCTGCAGATTAAAATATGAACATTTTATTGTAAGCTGCTTACAGTACATATATTACTGGGATTATTGGTTGTTTGGTGTTTTAATGCCATAATGCTATTTTCATGGCAAGTAAGAGGTTGAAATTCTATAAAAAAGCAATTTAAAACCTATATGTATTATTTTTTAATTTCGCTTTGGATAAAATGGTTGACTAAAATGGTGAAAATCCAGCTTTTAATGTTGTTTATGTGTCTATGTGGTGTTTTTAATATGCTTACAAGCCATCTCTCCCACACTTCTACCAGCACTCACACACATCATCAACTCATCCCTCCATACTGGCACTTTCCCTACCGCATTCAAGCAGGCTCGGGTAACCCCACTGCTTATAAAAACCAACACTAAACACATCACTTGTAGAGAATTACAGACCTATCTCTCTCCTACCATTCATTGCGAAAACACTTGAACGAGCTGTTTTCAACCAAGTAACATCCTTCTTATCTCTGAACAACCAGCTGGACGTCAACCAATCTGGCTTCAGGAAAGGGCATTCAACTGAGACTGCATTACTGTCGGTCACAGAAGCCCTACGGATCACAAAAGCTGCTTCCAAATCTTCAGTCCTCATTCTCCTGGATCTGCTGCCTTTGACACTGTGAATCATCAGATCCTTATGACCAGCCTCTCATCTCTGGGCATCACAGGAACTCCTCTCCACTGGTTTGAGTCCTATCTCACAGGTAGGTCCTTCAGGGTCGCATGGAGAGGCGAGGTATCCAGAGCACATCAACTGACCACAGGGGTTCCCCAGGGCTCAGTGCTGGGACCCTTGCTCTTCTCCATCTACACCACATCACTGGGACACATCATCCAGGCACACGGTTTCTCCTACCACTGCTATGCTGATGACACACAGCTCTTCCTCTCATTTCAACCAGATGACCCCACAGTAGCTGCACGGATCTCAAGCTGTCTGGCGGACATCTCAACATGGATGAAGGAACATCACCTGCAGCTCAACCTGGCAAAGACTGAGCTTCTCGTCCTCCCAGCCAATCCGTCTCTACAGCACAACTTCACCATCCAGCTAGAGTCATCATCAATCACCCCATCAAGGTCGGTCAGAAATCTTGGAGTAACGTTTGATGACCAGCTGACCTTCACAGATCACATCTCAAAGACAGCTCGATCATGCAGGTTTGCACTGCACAACATCAGGAAGATCAGGCCTTTCCTTACTGAGCATGCAACACAACTCCTCGTCCAGGCCCTGGTCATTTCTAGGCTTGACTACTGCACTGCTCTTCTGGCTGGACTTCCATCATGTGCAACCAAACCCCTACAGATGATTCAGAATGCTGCAGCTCGTCTTGTCTTCAACGAGCCCAAGAGGGCACACGTCACTCCTCTGTTCATCTCTCTGCACTGGCTACCTCTCGCTGCTCGCATCAAGTTCAAGGCATTGACACTTGCTTACAGATCTGTCACAGGCTCAGCTCCTCCTACTTTCACTCACTCCTACGAGTCTACATCCCTACCAGAAGCCTACGATCGGCCAACGAGCGACGTCTCGTGGTTCCATCACAGAGAACCAAAAAATCGCTTTCCAGAACATTCTCATTCACAGTTCCATGCTGGTGGAATGATCTCCCCACCCGCATCCGGAATGCAGAATCCTTGACAACATTCAAAAAAGAACTCAAAACTCATCTCTTCCGTGAGCACTTAACCTTAGCACTTATAAAATTCCTTTTCCTTTTCCTGTAAATTCTCGCTTATCGGGCTTATGCTACTCTGAATAATGCCTGAACTTCGTATTTTGAGCACTTCTTGGGTTGTTTTCGCCTCTTCACGATGACTCGCTTAATTTAGTCCCAATTTGTAAGTCGCTTTGGACAAAAGCGTCTGCTAAATGAATAAATGTAAATGTAAATGCTTTAAGACAAAGCATGTGTAAATTCATAAGTCGACAGCATTGCTGAGTGTTTCCTCCTTAAAACTGCAGTGAACCAAAGACAGTCTCAAAAACACGCTTTGAAATCGCTGGTGTTTCTGATGTCACAAACTACCTTGTAACCAATCAGATCAACGTGTGATCGTCAACCAGTGGATCTCTGAGCTGAGTGAGGGAGTGGAGGCGGGGCTCATTTGCATATTCATAGAACTGCGTATACTAAATGAGGCAAGGTTACACTCAAGCTAGTTTAAAGCACAAATCTTTTTTTTTTTCAAGGAAAAAACGTTTAAATATGTCATTTTGATGATCAAAGATGAGTTTTAAGGGATAAAATGATAGACTACAGGAGGACTTTAAGAGATACTGCAAAGTGTTTTGCTCTGTAATGATACTTAAGGCATCATTATATATAAATATAAGAGGTTCTCCAGAGTGTGGACTGATGGGTACTGACCCGGGCTGGTTTTCTGCTGAGTGGGTCGGGCCGGGACGCCACCGAGAGACAGTGTGTGCACGTCGATCCCGCCGAAGTCCTGCGTATTGTGCAGAATGACTTTGGAGCTGGACTGGTCGATCCGCAGAACGGTGGATGATCCGTTTCTCTGAAGCAACAGTGTGTGCCACTGACCGTCAGACAAAACCACATCTCCCACAATCCTCTCCACCTTCCCGGCGACTCCGGCGTCAGACACGTACTGGAGAAGTCCATTCTTCAACTGAGACAGACAGAGAGAGAGTCGATGAATGCAATTTCAATACAATTCAACTCACATTTATTTGTATAGCGCTTTTATTTGTATATTATTTGAATATTTCAGACAGAAAGCAGGAGGATGTGTCTCTCTGTTCCAAACTCAGGTTTAACTAAACAGATCAAAATGTATTTTAATAATGAATTATTATTATTTTGCCTTTTTTTTCTCACTGAGCTCATCACAGTGCATTCTGGGATTGCCTTCTCACTAAAACACACATGCAATTTAGACAAACTTATTATACAAAAATAAGTGATCTTAGTAAGCAGTGTTGTTATTGTAAACTAAAACTACTAAAGCTTTTTTGGGGGAAATAAAGCTGAAGTAAAACAAAATACAAATATTAGATGGATAAATGTTGACTTGGTAACTAACTAGAACTAAGTTCTAAAATTACTAAAACTAAAAATAATAATAAAGATAACTAGAGGTATTAAAAAATAGGAGAGAAGCCCACACACAACAAAATTATTAGCAATTAAACTAAACTAAATGCACTCATTTAAATAAGTTCAAGCTGAGGCTCTAAAATGACTAAAACTGAAAAGAATTAAAGATAAATCCACAAGGTTTTGTAACAGAGCTAGGTTTCTGTCATGTGATAATCTGATGGATTCATTACTGAAATGGAAAAATAATCTTGTTCAAAAAACGAAGACATGACAGAGAAGAACTGCAGCGGAGAGGAAAACTGATTTAAAGACCTACAAAATCTGGAAACGGAAAATCCGTCCTGCCAAACCTGAGATGTGCGACACCGTGCTGTGATTTATACGGAGAGTGTGTGTTTGTGTCCTTGTGTTTGTGTGTGTTTGAGTAGTAGCTCTCGGTGGCCTCGCGATTCAGATGCAGTGAGAGACGAGGGCGAGCGAGTTCAGCTGGCCGAGAGCCACACACACTCTTACTGGGGTGTAAATCAGACAGTTCACCACGATACCATATAATCTGTGAACCTGGACCGCAAAACCAGTCACAAGGGTAAATTTTTTGCATTTATACATCATCTGAAAGCTGAATAAATAAGCTTTCCATTGATGTATGGTTTGTTAGGATAGGACAATATTTGGCTGAAACACAACTATTGAACATCTGGAATCTGAGGGTGCAAACATTGAAACATTGAGAAAATCTCCTTTAAAGTTGTTCATTTATGTTGGCGATTGTGCTGCATTCACTCACAAAAATACATGTTTTATATATTTACGGTAGGAAATTTACTAAATATCTTCATGGAACATGATCTTTACTTAATATCCTCATGATTTTTGTCATAAAAGAAAAATCGATAATTTTGACCCATATAATGTATTGTTGGCTATTGCCACAAATATACCCGTGCGACTCGAGACTGGAGACGTGATCCAGGGTCACTTATAGAGTCTATCAGCCAGCGATACGATATTTGACGATACCTCAAAAAATTCTGCAATACGATTACGATCCTATTCGATTCAGGGCTATATCGAATGATTTAACGATATTTAGATATTTTGTGCCAAGTTTACACACCAAGTTACATTTTTATTAACTCACAAATGCAACCAAAATAAATGACATGAACGTTGCACTCCCTCTCCCTATTCAGACATTTACAACAGAAGAGTTCATTTGTTCATTTGCAAAAATAGAGTCTGTTCTTGTTCATTTTTATAAATCATGTTTCTTTATTATTGCACATTCCAAGTAATATCAATCAAACTGCAGCTGGGTTGTTTTGATTATAACAAATAATCATAATAATAACAAAAAAAATACAGGTAACTTACAAAATTAAAGTTAATTTAAAGTATGTTATATATATATATATATATATATATATATATATATATATATATATATATCCCTTTACTATAAAAATTGTATTACTATAATTATTAAAATTATTTTATTAAAAATATTATTACTATATATATATATTTTATATATATATATATATATATATATATATATATATATATATATATATATATTTTTTTTTTTTTTTTTTTTATTATAATACATTTTTTAGCAAAAGCAGATAGGCTAACTCCAACAGTAGTTTTTTTTGGCAAAAACCAAAGTATGGTGAGTAAATGGAAATGCGTTGACGGAAGTTGTGTGAGGATGTGGAGAGTGTCAAAATAAAGGTATAATAAAGGTAATATCGATATTTCATATGATATGTTTGATCAATGCATGGATCTATATCGGTGTGTTGTTCCACTGCTAACTCTTACCCTGACGCTGGTGTAGTTGTAGCTCTCCTGAGCGTGCACAAGCGTTCCAGATCCGCTACGCGTGCGAAACTTCAGCTCCAGACTGCTGTATTCCTGGATGGGACGGCCCGGGTCCCGCAGCGCTCGAGCCAACAACACGTCCCTCTTCCGGCTCTGACTCAAACCGTAGTCCAAACGCCCAGAACCGTCCAGAGAGAGAGCCGTATCTGCCGTGATGTCTGAGAGATGCACACACTCCAGTCAAGACCTTCATTTATACAGAGCTTTAACAATATAGATGTTCCACAGCAGCTTTACAGTGATAACAGGAGATTACAGTATCAGAGAGTGTTTAGGCTTTACAGCAGATCTAGAATAAAGTTATTGTCCAGATAAAGTTAGTTTTGATTGATTCACTTCCGTTGTAAAGATCATTAGTTATTAACTCAGGAGCCGCTAACACGACACCGTTCTAACAAGGTGCAAGTTTTGAATTTTTTTTTATTATGTTATCATCTCCGTGTAAAATTCCAAAACGTGAATCTGTGAAAACGGTGATGGCGTGCACATGCATATTATCATCATGGATCCATTTGCTTGTCTGTACATATCTGACACAAATATATATATATATATATATATATATATATATATATATATATGTGTGTGTGTGTGTGAAATTACCTATTAATTGTCATTTAAGTGAAATTACTGAACTTAAATATACAAGCTTGATAAAAATGATCATTCTAGAAGAAAATTTCAGATGGCACTTAGAGGCTTTTGCATCTGAACTCTTCATATATATATATATATATATATATATATATATATATATATATATATATATATATATATTATATCCATCTTTATCCGCATACATACAGTACACTCACATAAAGTGAAGCACAGATTGCTATATAGCAAATCTCAACTGCGTGATTCATCGCAAAATCAAATTATATTATAATCCAGCTCTAATCTTCTAAATGTGACTATAATGTGACTGAAGAAAATCAGGGTCATCAATCAAAATACACACTGTAAGCAATCAGCCAGGAAATATTTGATGTTTAATACACTGTTATGTACACCAGGTGTTTGGAAAAAGATTAGATTAGATTAGATTCGTTTTTTTTTTTTGTTTTTTTTGGGGATTTTCAGAAACCAAACAGCACGATTGTGACTTTGGTCTGTTCTCACTTTATCATGTCAGAACTAGTTAGGACACAGTGAACATCAGGGATCTATTTTGTTTCTCTGGCAAATGGAAAATGCACATTATTAAGTGGATATTCAAATGATTTATGTTTTGGTGAAGACACGCTTTTTAAAATATTACCACAGGTGACACAGGTGAATAGGGTAAAAATGTAACTAATAGATATCATTATACTTTCCCCAGCTGATTAATCACAGTATATTAAGACAATTGTTTTGTATTACGTGTTTTCTAAAACATTATGTTCAGATACGCAAATGATGCATTATCAGTTAAATATGCACTCATTTGCATACATTTCCAGAAGATAAATCTGAACATTGGATAAAGCCAGATTCAAAACTCTTGTTGGATGTTGTTGACATATTAGAGTTAAATGTTTTTACAGAAGGGATTTTGGATTTCTCTTTTTATCACTCTATAAATCAGAAAATACTGTCAACAACCAGAAAAAAAACAAATTTTCACTGTTTTTAGGAATAAATTGTTCTATAAATCATTGTGAATGATATATGAACAAATCCCTCAGTAAAAACCTTCTGATTATAGATATTAATAAAACTGTAAGTTTTGGTATATGTAAGTCCTGCTGAAGTGGAGAACAAAACTTTAAAGATATGAATTGTAATTGAAATCGACAGATGCAAAAAAAAGATAAAGTGCAATAAAATATACACTTAATGTACACTCAGTGTATTCTGGACACTTTCTTTCCACTAGACTGAAAGAAGATATGTTATGGAGGCAAAATGGAGCAAAAACTCAAAATTGACCAATGCATGAAATATTTATATACCAGATTATACCCCAAAACTCACATTTCTCACAGATGGGTCCGGTGAAACCCTCCGTACACTGGCACTGCTGCCATGACCACATGTCCAGACACGTACCGCCGTGTCTGCAGGGCTCGGACACACACACACCCTCCAACCTGGGACATCTGTGGACGAAACACACACAAAACCCTTCAGAAGGGAACATCTCAGCAACACAAGAGTCCACTACTGCAACATTAGCATATATGCAAACGAGTTTCACTGATTTCAAAGCAACAGACACCTGAAATGAAATCAACACTATTCAAACTGCTCCAGAAAATTCACACACAGTTTTAAAAAAAGACTTAGCCAGATAGAGACAGCTTTCATTTCGCATTCACAGAACTCCAGCGAGCTGAATGTGTGTGTGTGTGTGTGTGTGTTTGGTGACGGACCTGTCTAGGATGCCGTGTGAAGCCAGAGCTTGAGACGGTTCCAGCGGGCGTCCGTTGACAGCGAACTCCATGATGCATCCAACGAAGTCGTGTGTGTCCACCTGACCTTTCCGATGCAGGAGCGCTTCGATCGAGCGGACGCCCCCGACAGACACACGGTTTGGCTGAACATCCAGAATCCTGAGACATGAGACAACATTATCAGAAAGCGCAACACTCAGCTTCCAACAATAAAGTGACAAATCTTTTAAACCCGACTGACCGTATTAAATGAGGTTAAGTGATAAACACTGCAAAAAATGCTTTTCTTACTCAGTATTTTTGTCTTTTTTCCAGTCCAAATATCGAAAACATTCTTAAATCAAGATGCATTTACTAGATGAGTAAAATGCCATAAGATATTATGTCTTGTTTTCTGGGGAAATAAATCAAAATGAAGTGAGTTTTTGCTTAAAACAAGCAAAATTATCTGTCCATGGCGTAAGAAAATAATCTTGTTTCTGTTTGAATTAACAGATAATTTTGCTTGTATTAAGCAAAAACTCACTTAATTTTGATTCATTCCAAACAAGACAGAGTTACATCTTTTCAGATTAAGAAAACAATTTTACTCATCTAGTAAATGCATCTTGATTTAAGAATTTTTAGATATTTGGACTGGAAACCAGACAAAAATACTAAGTAAGAAAAGCATTTTTTGCAGTGTACTATATATATATATATATATTAGGGGTGTAACGATACACATATTCGTATTGAACCGTTTGGTACGAGGCTTTCGGGTCGGTACGCATTACAAACCAAACGATTTGTTGGACTTTTTTCCTGCCGGTGCGACCTAAATTTTATTAGCAGTCACGCTGGTGCGACCACTACAACGTTACCCAACATCAAATGGCAAAAGTAATGAAAGCGGAACGAAACTGCGCTGCTCATTTGTGCTTCACGGACCGTTTATCGGTTTGGACCAGTGCAGCGCGAGCCGATCTCGATCAAGCGACACTGTTTCTACAAGCGCTACGAGATCCAGTGAAGAACGCATTTGAATTCGCCATATAAGTAATAACATCATTGTGAGATCCAGTGAGAAACATTCACATTTCTCCGTTATTAACGCATCAAACAGCGCTGACGTGGAACCCAGGAGAAACACTGTGCCATGAATGAACGTGTTCTAGGCTTTAAGTCCACAGATCAGCAACATTCACCGTGGATTTACTGTAGTAACACTCACTGTAACCATGGAAGTGTGGCAGGAAGAGTAAAATGCTTTCAAGTACGTCACACATCTTTTTCCAGCACTTCAAAACTCAAATATTATCATATTTAAATGTTTTTTTTAATGTGATGACCGAAACATTATTTGCTCATCCTTCAAAGATCGTCCCCATTTATAAAACTAAAAGTTTCAAGATGTAGGAAAACTCACACTTATTTAAAAATAAATGTTCTTTTAATAAATAAATATATTTTTTAAAATTCAAGGAAATTTCTCTGGCATTTCTTTTCTTTTTGTATCGAAAACGTACCGAACCGTGACACCACTGTGTCGTATTGAACGATTATATATAAATGATATCAAATGAGTAAACATCTGAGTGTGTGTTTCTCACCAGTCAGTGTGAACGGCCACATTGCTGACAGCACAGTATCCTGACTCCTGCTCCTCTCCACACAGATCAACAGTGAGAGACGCCGCCTATAACACAACACACACACACACACACACACGTGAGTTTAATGTGTGCAACAGAGAGAGTTTCTGCATTTCTCACGGTTACACTGGTGCATTAGACTCCAGCTTCATTTTCCATTTGTGAATCGGCATCAGAGTTGACTGTAAAACCAAAAGAACTTTCACATGTATTTCTAAATCAAACTAAAACACTGTTGGAATGCATTTGTGCAATAAAATACATAAATAAATCTGAGTATTTGTCGAGTTTATTATAAATGTTCATACATTTGTGCATTCATAACACTATTTTATTGTTAGCCATTGTTACTCATATGATGTCTTTATCAGTTGTGTGGTTGTGGATTCATCCGTCTTCATGAACCAACGAAGCTCCTCGGATGAAACTATCCTAATTCTCCTGGATAAAAACGACACCCAGATGCTGGTAAATAAATTACCACAAGACATTCTGCATTCTGTCCTGTCCTCTCGCTGCTTTATGAGTCCTGAGCAGACATTCGGGAGAAAAACATCTCAGAGGCGCAGCAACGAGGACAAAGGCATGACATCATACAACAGCACAACCTCAACGTTCAGATAATCCCGACACTTCACTTCCGTTCTGGAGGAATTTCAGCCTATAAACAGAAAATCCTGCTCTAACAATGGAAACAAGTCGTGTTTGACTGCTAAGTGCTGATAAACAGTTTCCTGAGCGGCTCGAGCGTCTGCGCATCGCATTAATGCCTCCCTGCACTTCAAAAAGACTAAACCAGACCACAACGTGCTCGCTTTTCCAGGAGTCACATGTTTCTGCAAACCTTTTCTAACAGGGGAAACGACCGCTTTTAAAAATGAGTATCAAAAGCACTTTAGTGGAGCAGAAGTGTGTTTATGCTGTGAGAACTTAGTATTTTTGTCTCGATTCCAGTCCAAATATCTAAACATCTTTAAATCAAGAAGCATTTACTAGATGAGTAAAATGTCATTTGATATTATGTCTTGTTTTCTGGGAGTTTTTCCTTAAAACAAGCAAAATTATCTGCCAATGGGGTAAGAGAAATAATCTTGTTTCCGTTTGAATTAACATTATTTCTCTTACCCCATTGGCAGATCATTTTGCTTGTTTTAAGGAAAAACTCCAAGAAAACAAGACATATCTTATGGCATTTAACTACTTCAGTGAATCCATCTTGATTGGATTTTTTTGTATATATATTTGGACTGGAAACAAGACAAAAAATAGTGAGTAAGAAAAGCATTTTTTGAAGTGCAGAGGAAACGATTGCTTTTAAAAATGAGTATCAAAAGCACTTTAATGAAGCAGAAGCATGTTTATGCCGTGATAACTTTGGGCTGTAAATGCTCCACGACTAGACTACGACTGAAACTGGACCCACCTGAGGTCAAAGAGGATTCTCAGAGTCTGTGTATTTAAATATATTTGGCTTTGAGCTGCTTTTGTGGAGGGCGTTTGGAAACACATGCAGCGTGTGGGTGTGCAAGCAGATTTCTAATTTACTATTTATAATCCATCAACCTTCTATGTTGCTACACACAAACTAGAAACAAGTGAAGAGCAAAAACGTGGCAGTGGACCAGCTCTCGATAAACTCCGACTCTCCTGTAAACAGAAAAACCATGAGCTTGAGGCGGCGTGCCAGAATCCAACGCATCTGGCTGTGGGGTAAACTAGGACATCTTAACTAAACAAAAGTACCCTTGACTGTCAGAGTTCGGCTCTCTCCACGGGGGAAAACAAGGGGCCATGTATGACTTTAACATCTGCACAAGCTCACGTCTAGAAAGAAAAGAAAGAAAAAAGAAAACGGCCCTACAGAACCACCGAAGTGACCCACATCCGCTTCTCCAAACACACAGATCAGGTTCTCTTTATTGCACCGTAGGGACTGGGTTCTCATGACACACGACTCTACACGGCCTTCAGTGAGGCCCACAACATTTTCAGCCTATTTTTCAGGGAACATTCGTTGGATCGCACAACGGTGAGGTGTTGCAGTAATGCCTGGCGAAGACTTTTTACATGCTATTTAATTTAATATTCAACAATATTATTGATCTCCTGCACTGACACCATTATATGAGAACTGAACTGAGCTGGACGATGACATCACGGTTTTCTCCAGAGCGGCTATATATATATATAAATGAACTAAATTAATAACTTTTTACAACAAAAATTAAGCATCACTGAACTTACTTAAGCTGGACTGTGACGCTATTTTCTTCTGGAAACAAACTTTGTTGCATTATTTTCCTGTTATCTCTGTAAAGCTGCTCTGAAACTCTCTGCACTCTGTATTGTAAAAAGCGCTACAGAAATAAATGTGACTTGACTATTTACAGACAGCAGTGATCGAAGAGTTTAGGCTATCTCAGATGCATAAAACTCAAGCCAAATTATCAAGAAGCCTTAGTAAAGCATCTGCACCAAAACACTCCCATTTCCACCAAACCTGTGAGATCTCAGGAGAAACATCTTCATGACCTCATGTTAACTTTGGTTCCTTGCAAACGGATTGACAGACAGACAGAAAGGACTCACCATTCCTGCCCTCCTGGCGATGACTGTGTGGAATTGGCCGTCCGAGACCCTGATGGTCGTCATGAGCTTGTAAGTGCCGCTCCCCAAGTTAAACGAGAACCTCATTTTGCCTTCAAAGACCTCGAGGGCCAAGAACTCCGCCTTGTCGCCGGTCTGGTTGTCGTGATTGTACATGAGCAAGGCGTTTTCCTTCAACGTGGCAAACTTAATGTAGATGTAGTTGTTGTTGGGGTCAAGGCTGGGGAACTCCATGTAAGAGAGCTCCTCGAATCCATAACTGTTCAGTTCACAGTGCTTTCCAAACACACCTGTGGAGGGAGAGTGATTTACTGTCTGTCTGCGGCGAAGGAATTTCTTGCAGTGAACAATTCATGGCAACCCATGACATTCATGGTACAACACACACACAAAAAAGGTTGAGCATTTACCGTATGTGTCAACTGACAAATTCACACTGCAATTCATTTTCTGTAATCTACAACACATTGTTTTCTGCATCTTCCGTTACAGTCTCTCTCTCTCTCTCTCACACACACACACTCACTCATAGTCCAGAATTAATAGCAGCATTTGTAGGACCCTGAACTAGTCCTGGGGCTGAAATGATGACTTACCAAAAGGACAGTGACAGTAATAGCCTTCCACCCGGTTCTGGCAGGAACCCCCATTAAAACAGGGGTTACACTCACAGTAATTGATGATGGAGTCACAGGCTTTCCCTGAATTCATGAAACAACACCAATGAAAACAATGAGGTGAGCATGACACACAAAAATGACTGTTCTCCCAGAACCCCCTGTGATTTTTCTCTCTCTCACACATCTCTGGTGCACTTTATCTTTCTAATACAAACAGTTAAAATTTTTACACCTTGTAAACGGACCCACATTTGTAAGAAAGAGAGGGTGAAAGTCTGTTATGAAGGTATAAGCTGTGCAAGTATACATCAGCTGCACTGGTTCTGGGAGACCCGTAAAAAGGTGCTGATATAAAACACACACAAATACGCTATGACAACAACAGGATGGCTGGACACACAAATGATCAAGCATAAACTTAAGTTGAGATCTTTCCTTTTCTGCTTCCTGAATGCAGTGCTATAAAACAAATGGCACGAAGAACGAAAACTCCATCACCACTAGCAAAACTGGAAGTGTGGGGTTCAGCTGGAGTGCATGCACACTACTGTAAGTCAATAGGTGTAATTCTCTAGCAGCCTCATTTATCTGGGGCCTCCGATGTGAACACACTGCAGTCATTTGTTATGATCAGAATAAGAAAAGAATCATAATGACTCAGAGCCTGAAACAAAACTTCTGTTACGGCTCTATTTTGAAAACTATGTCCAAAAGCTACAGCCAACACCTGCCCAAACAGAGCCGATTCAAGCTAAGGCTATCACACATGGCTTTTCTAAGTCGACAATCACAGACATAGAGTCATATTCATACACATAAACTGATTTTACAATCACCCCAATCATGTTAAAATTGTGTATTTAAAAACATGGGAGAAGCTACATTCATTTTTTCAACAAAAGAACCTGATCTTTTGTACAAAAGATACCTGCATTTAAAAATGAGTACAAAATGAATGCAGATTTGTTTCTATGACTTTTTTTTTCAATGCCAGATGCTCCTTAAACTCTTTAAAGTAACCAAAACTGCACAGCACAGGTGAAATCTGAAGGCGGTTTACAGCCATATCCTTATTAGGGTGAGAATTTGATCGTCTCCTTTCATTAAAGTAAACATGACAAGTTGATTTGCATCATAGCTGATACCTCCCAGTCTGTGACCCTAAAAGCAAACTGCATTTGGCAAAGGCCACTGTATGCTTGGGTTATAACACCCCTCCAATTACTTAGAAGCAAATATTTTTCTTGGCCTAAAATGTTAACAAACTTGTGTGCAAGCTGCCTGTATGCGCCTGGCCTAACATCTGTGGTTGTGTGTACTGGTAAAGTGCAAATGATGAAAGACTGTACCTGCAAATCCAGATTTGCACAGGCAGTTAAATCCCCCGGGGTAATTCTGGCATAGTGCCCCATTCTGACAGGGGTTCGAAAGGCACTCGTTGACGTCCCTCTCACAAGCCATCCCAGTGAAACCTTCTGGACAGGAGCATGAGAATCCCCCCACCAAGTTGTGGCAAGTTCCACCATTGTGGCAAGGTGTTGGCTGGCACTCGTCAATGTCCATCTCGCAGAGGGCACCAGCATATCCAGGCCTGCAGTTACAGGCGTATGGCTGTAGGGGGCGATTTGACACGAGAATGATCGGGACGCTCTCCTCAGTCTTCATGTCTGGTCCAACACCCAGCCGCCTCTTGCAACTGCCCCCGTTTTGACACGGATTGTGGGAGCAGGGATCATGGTCCATGGAGTCGATCTTAACTCCACTTTGTCTGAGCAGAATTTCCTTGATGCTCTGGAAGAAAGTGGCCACTCCACTTGGATTGACGTACTGCCCATGTCCGCGCTTGACCGCTGCCATCAAGAAAGTGCTGTTGTTGAGTTCAAACACCCCATAAATCTGCACTCCGGTGCCTAAACCCGCTAGCTGTGAATTGGCGATACGCAGGAAACTGAGGTAGTGATTGGTTAGGAAATTGCTTGCGCTTTGGGATATTACACGTATAAGGATGCTGTTGTCCACTGTGGCATTATTGAATCCAATGAAGAAAACACGTACATGGCTGTTGACGGCATCATGGACGCCATCACTGCTACGCACTGATAAATCAAAAGTGCCATCTGTGGAGCGAGTGTTTGAGCTGAGGTCACAGGTACCTGTGGGAATGCTAAAGAGGGCAGCCGCCGGTGGAGTCAGAGAACACTGGAACGTGTCTTGTATATCTGGATCCTGTGGCTTCACCACCCCCAGTGATCCTCCAGGGAACATATTTCCAAAATAATAGACGTAGATCTCTACAGAGCGAGACTCTGAGGGATTATCATTCTGATCATTGACTTTGATGTGGACAGTTCCAGTTGAGGACATCTGAGGAATACCAGAATCTTTGATAATCACAGAGAGGTAGAAATCACTTATCTGCTCTCTGTCTATCTCCCTGCTGGTGGTCAGCTCACCGGTATGACTGAGGGTGAAGTAGCTGGATGCTGCGCCAGTGTTGACAAGGCTGTAGGAGAACGGGCCTTGATTTGGAGCAAGATCTGGATCACTTGAACTGAGCGTCATCACGGGTGTTCCTGCCCTCTGGTTCTCCATCACCTCCCCAATTGTAGTCACCAAAGTCGGTCCATTATCATTAATGTCCTCCAGGGTCACAATTAAAACGGCACTGCCGGTGGCAGCTGGAGAACCTGAGTCTACTGCCAGGATGGTGAGGTTGTACACTGGGATGGTTTCCCGGTCCAGTTCTGATGCCACAGACACCTGTCCTGTCTTAGGATCGATAGTGAAAGTACTTCTTTCATAGTTAGCAGCAATGGCATAGGTGAATCTGCTCCAGCTAGGGACAGAATCTGAATCCTCAGCACTGACGAATGTAACCAGGCCTCCAGGAGACAGTCCCTCATTAACCTGAACATCATAGAGTTCCTGGGTAAATACAGGAGGATCATTGGCATCTAGAACTGTAATGTTCACAAGCACCTCATCAATATCTGCCCCTCTTATGCTTCCTGCATTCTTAGCTAAGACTTTGAGTGAAATCTTTTCTTCTTTTTCACGATCAAGTGGTCCTGAGACATAGATCTGACCTGTCTTTTTATTAATGCTAAAACCCCTTTTTCTGCTTCTGCCAAAAATCAAGTAATACACTACGCCATCTTCTCCCAAGTCTCTGTCGCTAGCGAACACCTCCCCAATGACTGTGCCTTTAGGTGCCGCCTCTGAGACCTCAAAGTAGTATTGCTTTGACACAAAACGAGGGACATACTCATTAGCACCTTTCAGCTGAATGTTAACATATGCGAAGCTGCATCGTTCCTCATCTGGAACGTTAAAGGCTTTGACAGTCAGGTGATACACCTGTTTAGCTTCATAGTCCAGGAAGCCTTGTGTGGTGATGATTCCCGTATTGGGGTCAATAATGAACAAGTCACTGTCTGATGACTGAATGACGTATGCCATCAGGGCATTTGGCCCAGAGTCTTTATCCGTTGCATTCATTTTTACTACAGTAGTGCCACTGGGAACATTCTCCTGCACGACTGGGAAGTACTCAACAGGGTCGAACACTGGAGGGTTATCATTTACATCAGTAACATGGACGTTAACTGTAACATAGCTTGTCTTGGCAATCCACCCTCCATCTGTTGCAGAAACTCTGAGTTCATGCTTCTGTTTTGTCTCATAATCCAGTGGCATTGCCAAGGATAAAACGCCCGTTTGACTGTGAACTGAAAACAAGCCGTCGTCATTACCTGAGGAGATGTTGTATGTAATCAGGCCGTTCATTTGCTTGTCCTTGTCCTTATCTCGTGCTGATAGGGTGCGGATGGCCGTGCCGACAGCCAGACCTTCAGACACAGTGATTGTAACTTGGTTCTGTGAAAACTCTGGAGTGTGATGGTTCTCTTCTGTAACAGCTATTCTGACTGTTGTTTTAGCGGACAGAGGAGGGTTCCCTTTGTCACTCGCTGTTATTTCAAGCAGGTAAACTTTATTAGTGTCTGCAGTGAGTGAGGACGCTACTGTAACTGATCCAGTTTGTTTATCCAAGCGGAACTTGCTTGAACTGTTGCCTCCAGATACTGAATACTCTATTTCAGAGTTCAGGCCAAAGTCCTTCTGATCATGGGCTGTGACTTTGAGGAGTTTGGTGCCGACTTTTACACTTTTAGTTACAGGAGTGAAGTAAAAAGAAGATTCAAACATGGGTGGGTTATCATTGCTATCAACAATATTTATGATAACTGTGGTTTCGCTCATGAGTGGCTTGATGCCTCTGTCTGAAGCGGTGACGATGAAACTATGCCGGTTTACGTTGACGTTACTGTGGCCACTTGAGTTTTGATACCTTAGCTGCTGTTTGATGAAGATCTCGCCAGAGCTGGAGTTGATTCGGAAGTACTCTGTTTGAGATCTGATAAAGTAAAATATTTTACCGTTGAATCCCTCGTCAGGATCTGTGGCAGAGACTTGAGTCACAATGGATCCAACCTCCGTCAGCTCAGGATAGTCTAGGTAATATGACGGCTTGCTAAATCTTGGAGCATTATCATTCACATCTGTTACAAATATTGTGACGTCTGTGCTAACCGCCCATCCTGAATCATGTGCTGAGACTTTGGCAATGTAGTGGTCTGTGTCCTCTCGGTTCAGAGGTCTACTGATAGTGATGTCTCCTGTGCTGGGGTGGATGATGAAGGGAATACTTGCGTCGCTGATGGAGTATCGGCTTATAGCGTTAGCTCCTGCGTCCTCATCGGTGGTGGTTACTCGGGTCACAGTGAAGCCCACTGGTGCATTTTCAGGTACAGTGGCACTGAAGATTTTGGAGAATCTGGGTGCATTATCATTACCGTCCAGCACACTGATTAAGACTTTGACTGCCGTGCTTTTCGGAGGGCTACCTCTATCCGTCGCCTTCACCCTCAAAGAATACTGAGCGACCTTCTCTCGATCCAGTGGCCGTGTCGTGCGGATTTCACCAGTTGCCCGGTTGATGCTAAAGCTGTTTTCTTTGTTGCCATCTATGATTGCAAAGTCCAGTTGCCCGTTTGGTCCGCTGTCCTGGTCGAATGCAGAGACTATAAGCACACGTTGAGCTGAGAGGTTTTCAAGAATATCAGCATGGAATGGCTCTTGCTTGAAAACAGGATGGTTGTCATTAACGTCCAGCACTGCGATCTCTACTTTCTCATAGGCCGAATAAGGAGGAAAGCCTTGGTCTCGGGCCTCTATCCACAACACGTACTTCTCAATATTCTCATAGTCCAGAGAATTTTTGATAGACAGCTCTCCTGAAAGTTGATCTATGTGGAATGCATTGTCCAGGTTTCCGCTTGCAATATAGTACGACAAAGGACCTGCCCTGGGTGATGAGCCGGTCACCTTAGTTACAACAGTGTTTGTGGGTTGGTTTTCTGGGAAGGTGAAGGATTTCTCCTTGAGTCTAATATGGGGAAAGTCTCCTCCAGTTACGAAGCGAACTGTAACTGTCGTGCTGTCGGTTTTGGGGTTGGTTCCTCCATCTTTTACATGGACTGTGAAGGTGACCTCTGAACTCCCTGTGAGTTTTTCATTGGCAGTGATGGCACCTCTAATCGGGTCTATCTTGAACTTTTCTGAATTGCGTCCGGTGAGCGAATAGTGAAGTTGAGCATTTGAGCCGTAATCTTCATCTGTTACTGTGACCGCAAAGACCAGTGAGCCTGCCAACAACACAACAGAAGTGATTAGATGCTGAACAGACAGACAAAACTCAATGAAACCTTAAACTCCTGCCACAGAAGACGCACCTGTAGAGGTAGAAGCAGGAATATGCGTGACATATGGATGATGGTGAAACCGTGGAGGGTTATCGTTGATGTCGGACACCACCACGGATACTGTGGCAGAGCTGGATAGAGGAGTGGGTTGTCCACCGTCCGATGCCACCACCAACAGCTGGTAACTGGCCCGCGACTCACGATCCAGCAGGGAACTGGTGATGATCAAGCCTGTGGACGGGTTAATGGAGAACTGACCGTCCCCACCACTGAGACTGTAACTGTAAATCACAAACACAACAGATTCAATATATGCATGGAGACCAAACCTTGTTGTTAGCCAACTACCCACACATTAAGAGATTTGATTCCAGTTGTTTTTCAGATGTACATTTATGCATTTAGCAGACACTTTTATCTAAAGTGACTTACATTTCATTCAAAGTACACATTTTATCAGTGCATGCTTTCCCTGAGAATCAAACCCATGATGACCTTGGCATTTCTAGCACTTAAGCTACAAAAAGGCTACATTTATTTAACATGTTTCTCTCTGCACTGTGTCAGCACCAGCCTCATTTCTTATAAGCAAAACTTTATTCTCCAAGTTTGTTATCCTATGGGTGAGGGGAAGATTCATTCTTTATTCATCTTTTTGTTTCTTTCATAACTCGCACAGCATGTTCTCTCAGCTAAGCATCAGTGAACCCGCACTGATCAGAAACACTACATTCGAACCGTCCCCATGCTGTTTTGAGTTTCCGTGAGGTTCATTTTCGGGGCCCGTGACACAAACTCGTTTTGACAGTAACATGCACACATGGCAACTTCACCGCGCGCTTGTGTCAGTGAGACGGGAATTCCACAAATTACAGAACAAAGTGTGACAAACAACCCGAGCGAGATGACAACAACATCATCAACAGTCACGCAAGTTCATGAGCGACACATGATCAGTGAGAACTCTGATGTTGCACTGATTGAAGGGGCTGGTTCTGTGAAGTATTAAAAGCTCATGTCTTGTTTCCACCAACTGGACTCTGATCTGTCTGTCATGCTTCATTATCATCCTCATTAGCACGTTTTTGGGAAAGTGGAACACGTTGCCCCCCGTGAGCTCAAGCAGGGGCACTTTACAGATACATGATCGACTGCTAGTGTTGAATGAATATGTGTGTGTGACGTGGCGAAACATTTTGGTAACACTAAACTTAAAGCCCTTATGTATAATGCATTATAAAAGTATTTTTAATTCAGCAATTCTGCCTTGTAAAACACCTTACAATGCATTGTATGGTCTCATGAATAATTGTAACCATAGTTATGATACATTACAATACTTATCTATTCACTGAACACGCCTTTAGAAAGTATAATGCGTTAAAACACATGGATTAAACAATATATATACAAACAACCAATTTCAGAATCTGCAAATATTTTAATGCATTTTAACTTTGGTTACAATTATTTATGAAAAGACAATGTATTATAATGTACATTATAAACACCCTTATAATGCATTATACATAAGGGCTTTAAGTAAAGTGTTACCAACATTTTTCTTTTAAAGAAAGGGAAAGAAACACCCAATCATATAGAGACTAAACATCAAAAAGTAATATTGTTGATTTTGGTTTCAGTCCGTATTGTGTGTTTTACCTGATCACTCCATTGAGTCCGACATCCGAGTCTGAGCTGTTGAGCATCAGGACATCCGTTCCGGTGGGAGCATCTTCAGGAATAGTCGTGTGGAAAGACATTGAGCTGAATGATGGGATATTATCATTCACATCACCAACCAGCACCACCACAGTCCCAGAACCGCTTAGAGATGGTGATCCTACAAACACAAAGAGAAAAGCATGTTTGTAAATATATATGTGTGTAGGGTTGGGATTTGGGATTTCCAATTCTGGAATCGAATACTTGAGGTCAGGAATCGGATACTTGTTATAAAAATAAAATTTCGATTCCTCTTATTGATTCCTTTGTGAGTATTTCAATATGACTTTAAACCATTGGAGTGTGAGACGACTCGCGCGCTGTTTTCTGTGTTCATGTGTATCAGTATATCGGATCTGTGCAGCTCTTAATATTCCTGCTCTATAATAACGCTAATATTCCTGCTCTATAATAACACTAATATTCCTGCGCTATAATAACGCTATAATAACGCTAATATTCCTGCTCTATAATAACGCTATAATAACACTAATATTCCTGCTCTATAATAACGCTATAATAACGCTAATATTCCTGCTCTATAATAACGCTATAATAACGCTAATATTCCTGCTCTATAATAACGCTAATATTCCTGCTCTATAATAACGCTATAATAACACTAATATTCCTGCTCTATAATAACACTAATATTCCTGCTCTATAATAACGCTATAATAACGCTAATATTCCTGCTCTATAATAACGCTATAATAACACTAATATTCCTGCTCTATAATAACGCTATAATAACACTAATATTCCTGCTCTATAATAACGCTATAATAACACTAATATTCCTGCTCTATAATAACGCTATAATAACGCTAATATTCCTGCTCTATAATAACGCTATAATAACGCTAATATTCCTGCTCTATAATAACGCTATAATAACGCTAATATTCCTGCTCTATAATAACGCTATAATAACACTAATATTCCTGCTCTATAATAACACTAATATTCCTGCTCTATAATAACGCTATAATAACGCTAATATTCCTGCTCTATAATAACGCTATAATAACACTAATATTCCTGCTCTATAATAACGCTATAATAACACTAATATTCCTGCTCTATAATAACGCTAATATTCCTGCTCTATAATAACGCTAATATTCCTGATCTATAATAACGCTAATATTCCTGCTCCATAATAACACTAATATTCCTGCTCTATAATAACACTAATATTCCTGCTCTATAATAACACTAATATTCCTGCTCTATAATAACACTAATCAAACAACAAAACACAAAGAGAAGATTCACTCGTTCTTCACTGATTAACTTTTGTAACTATATTTGTAATGTATATTATTATTATAAAGTGCAGTGTTATTTTACATGTGATTACAGTTCCTGTCCCTGAATATCTGAAAATCGTAAAACAATGTTCATTTCAATCGTATCTTTGTTCAGTTGTATGTTACTTTACTGACTGTTTAATAATGCTTGATATTTATATTAGTTGGGCTATTTGTTCTTCTATGGTGTTTTTAAACCACAGGCAAACATTCCTTGCGTAAGTGTTCTTGAGCCTGTTGATTTCTGTTCATGATATTCAGCAACAATTAAATGTTTTGCAATAACAGTAAATGTTAATGATATCTGTTTTTTTTTCTTACCTTATTGGAATCGAAATTAGGGATCGATAAGAATAGAAATCGGAATCAGAATCATTATAATTCAAACGATAGTCAACCCTATGGGCTCTATCTTGCACCCAGCGCAATTGACTTTGTAAACCGACGCATGTGTCATTCCTATTCTGCACTGTAAATTAGGGAATGAACTTACGCTCCCGGGGGCGGTTCAGGGAAAAGAGGAGGCGTGATCTGGCGCAAACGTTCCCTGGTGCTATTTTGCAGTTTCAGAAAACAATCCCGCCACTGACCAGGAGAAACCTCGTCTAAAGTCAGTGGCGCGTTGCACATGTTATTCAGATACTATTTTAAGGGCACATGCTTGGCCATAATCAGTGTAGCGTGTGCACAACACACACACACTTTGATTCTCTCATCTACACAGACGCAGCAGTTTTCATTTTTAGAAAATCATACATTATTACAAGGAACAATATTAACACACGAGGGAAATCATTGTGGAGTCCATGAAGATGTGAAAAATAGGCATAAATCTAGCTTACACATTTACCCAGATTATCATACGCCTGTTTAACCGAAGCTAATCTGGGTGTGTTTCTCCATCCCCAATGTCACTTCTCTGTGTTTTACGGCCCTGGCGAGAACGTCGGTCTCCTCGGCTGTGAACCGCTCCTGGCAAATCCGCCGTTATAATAGCAATCCGCCATGGAACAAGCGCGCCTGCTCTTAAAGGGAATGTGAGATGACGCTCTGATTGGTTTATTTCACGTTACGGCCAAACCACACCTGTGAGTAATGAAGCGACTTCAGACCAACACATTTTAGATTTGTGTCGGGAGTCATTTATGCCAAGATCCGCCCACAAAGTTACTTGCGTTTCGCACTTGATACTTGTGTTTCAGATCTTTAAAATAGGGCCCTAAATGTTAATGATATGATATATGTTAATATGTTAATGATGAAAGTTTTTTTTTTTTTTTTACCTTATTGGAATCGAAATTAGGAATCGATAAGAATAGAAATCGGAATCAGAATCGTTATAATTCAAACGATAACCAACCCTATATGTGTGTCTGTGTTGCTTCTATGACTTAATTCCAGAATTAACACTCATCAAGTGAAAAATGACTTTAGCAAGTAAATAAAACAGCATTATGCACCAGTTGGCCGGTAACTTTTCTTAGAAGATGCAACATGTCATGCCAAGGAAAGATTTAAATGAACTGTATTGTATAAATTAAAATGCTCGAGTTTGTACCCTTCTTAACTCATTAAACACAGATGGTTTGATATTCTCGCAGCACAGATTAACTTCTCAATCCAAACATCTCTGTGTAAACCCCGGTGCCATCTGTCTGCGCTCCTCAGCTAATCTCAGGCTCACCGCGTGGCACAAGCTCTCAGGAATGTTTAAATATATCAGGATCGTTGCAGGGGGTGGAACAGTTTACAGATGCAGTCCTGCTGTTTAAAACAGTGAGGCGCACGCAGAAACACTGCTGTTCTCAGCCCGTGAGGAGAGCGTCCCGCTAAATGAGTAGCAGATGACGAGCAGCACGGAGAGCTGGAGTGATTCAAACATCTCCCGGCGTTTAAAATGAATTTGCTCCATGCATAAATACAGCCTCTGATAACATCGTGCGGCAACAGCGACGCACAGAAAATCCTGCTCGTAAAAACAAAAGGCAGAGGGAAGAAAAATGGCCGAAACTTTTCCCCTCGTCTGAAACCAATCCGAGGCTTTTCTCAGAGCATGTTGTTCCTGAGGGATTAGCGTAACTAATAACACATGCTAATTAGCTGCTAGCACACGCGTTAATCGCCTCATCCTCACTGTGAAGACAAAGAGATTAACATGGTGTCAGATTAGCATTTATCTGATGAGCACAAAGAAACGTGTGTGTGTGTGTGTGTGTGTGTGTGTGTTTCATTCAGAGACATCCAGACTTGAAACATTGTGACCCGTGTCTGATGAAGATCCTGAGAGAACGTCTGCTGTCTCACAGTTTAAGAACAAAACAATCCTATTTAAAGGTGCACACACACGCACTCACACACACACACACAAGCCGGTTTAATTAGTTTGATCTTTATACTGTGAATGCAAAAACGTTGCACACTGTATTATAATGAATAATAATTAATGATGTTGTGCAAGTAAATTATGACTATTTTTGGTGCACAAAACCTTGACAAACATTACAAATGGAAAAGCATAAAACTGCACAATTGAAGTTGACACTTTACTAACTTTTTAACTTAAAAGCACAGGTTTTAAAAGTTAAAAAATGTGAGATCCAGCAGTCAAAGATTCCACTGACA
>NC_138233.1:2418602-2421102 GCF_964197995.2 Scardinius erythrophthalmus
CCACAAATTCACATCCAAGAGCTTTTATCGTTAACTAAAACCACAACAACACCATATTCAACAGTGTTAAATAATATTTTTAACTTGAATAAAACCAGATACTGTAATTCCGAAGTTAACATTTCCAGGTTACCGTTTTTTTTTTTTTTAAAGGCAGCTGATACAATTTTTAAAAAAATATTTATGTAATTTTATTTATTTTTTTATTTATTATTTTATTTTTAGTTCAGCTACACTAAAAAAACGGTAATCTAAAAATGACAACATTGAAATTAGCTGGTTTATTCACGTAAAAAAAAAAAGTATTTAACATTGCGGAATCAACCTAAATACATTATTTAAAAAAAAAAATATATATATATGTATATATTTTTTTCCGGTTAAATCAAGTACAATTGCAGCTAGGTCACCACTTTTTACAGTGTAGTTAGAAATTCTCATTTTCGTTTAGTTCACGTTGAAGAACTAAAACAACTAAAATAAAACATATTCATAGGTATTTGAAAAAATTACAAACACGCAACAAAATTACTAAAACGTTAACTTAAAATAAAATATAAACGGAATTTATTTTTTATGAAATCAAATTAAAATTATCATCAAAAACTATAATAATAGTATATCAAAGATTCATAAACGCACACAAAATATGACGAGCTGGCGATGACTGACAAGTTCATTTGAATGAATCAGTTCAAATGAATCATATTGAATTCTTCACAGCAAAGCGACTCCTTTAGGCTGTTATGATTTCACATGAACACGTTTAGTGGCCGATGTTATGAAATAATCAGAGTTCAGCGCTCATGCCGCACACACAGACCAGCGCTGGAGACTCGTCTCAGACTCGTTAGCTGGATAAGAGCTAAACGAAGCGTCTGACTGTAAGTGTGCTCCATCTGTCCTGTTCCTCGTTCTGTGAGTCGCTCGAGCGTGCGCTGTGTGTTAATTCAGCTCTGAGCTCAAGACCAACTCTGTCTCGCACAGACATATGGAGACACGTAAGCCGCTTATGAGCCACATTAATGCAGATCTGTGTGTGTGTGTGTGTGTGTGTGGCACTACACACACTATTTACACTACAACACGGTAGAATAGTGCACAAGTGCTCGACATTGCTGATCACTTTCAGTGTTGCTAAAGAGAAATATTACTTTGTACAATCTTCATACTACATTCCTGCAAAGATTGCTGTTGTAAACTGTGTTGTGAAGTGTGTGTTTTAAATGTTCCCTGTGCGCTGGAGAACCCTCAGGCTCTGACGGATGAATGAGTGTGAGAGTAAATTCATGGGGAAGTTATTTACTCTCCTTCACACTCACAGAAAGAGAGACGCAGTCAATAAAACTCCAGTGAACACTGGCGGACGAGATGTTTGAGCGAGTGAAGATCTGTTGCCCTGTTACTGCGACGCTCAGTGTTTTATTAAGTGTGTGTTTACACACTCCGGCCTCGTCCTGATCTGGACAAACACTTCCTACTCTCGCAGTGACCCGACACTTCACAAAGTTATAATCAATCAGGCAATCACATTTATTTCTATTGCACATCTAACACACACACACAAACTCACATACGCACGCACACACATACACACACTCACACACAAGCACACACACACAAGCACAAGCACGCGCGCACACACACACACACACACACACACACACACACACACACACACACACACACACACACACACACACACACACACACACACACACACACATACTGTATATATGTGAAGAGTTCAGATGCAAAAGCCTCTAAGTGCCATCTGAAATTTTCTTCTAGAATGATCATTTTTATCAAGCTCGTATATTTAAATTCAGCCATTAAAGTGAAATCACTGAACTTAAATATACGAGCTTGATAAAAATGATCATTCTAGAAGAAAATTTCAGATGGCACTTAGAGGCTTTTGCATCTGAACTCTTCATATATAGTTTTAAGATGTCTTAATTAACCCTCTGAAATGCTAATAAGTCACTGCCTAACTAGTTTCAGACGATCTCAGCGTGAGTTTCTTCCACACGTCTGTAAACTGCTAAAGCGATCCATCTCAACACTTCATTCATTAATTCTGCATGTTTGAAAAGGAAAAGAACCAAATGACAAATGAATCCAATTAGATTTTCACTAGTTTCCATTTCCACAGATGAGGAGCGGTCAGACCAAACCTTTCCATTCGTGGACGTCGTCTCCGGATATATATATATATAAAACTGGGTTACACTTGATTTTATTGTGTCATTGTTACAGAGTAATTATATATTTAAGTACTGAGTAATATTACTATAGGGTTAGGGTTTGGTTGAGGGTTGGTTGCATGTAGTTATGCATAATTTACTGTTATTACTATGGTAAGTACATGTAACATATGTGACCTTGGACCACAAAACCAGTCTTATGTGTAATTTTTTTACAATTGAGATTTATACATCATCTGAATGCTGAATACATAAACTTTACATTGGTGTATGGTTTGTTAGGATAGGACAAT
>NC_138233.1:2426102-2441102 GCF_964197995.2 Scardinius erythrophthalmus
TTATGACTTCATTCATAATTTGACTTAGTATGCCATAATTTTGACTTTTAAAATCAATTTCGACTTAATTATGATTTAGTGTGTCATAATCTTTTTATCTCACTATTATTACTTTTAAAGTCAGAATTTTTCCTTTTCATCTCATAATTATGACTTATGTAATAATTTCGACTTTTGATTTACCAGAGCATGTTTTTTTTTCCTTATGTGGAGGAAATGGGCTTCCATAGAAAAACGATCATGAAAAAGTACATTAGGAACATCAGAATAAGAGAAATAATGGCTTCCTGAGCCGGCCGTCTGGTGAACGTGTCAATGGGCTTCGACTCGGATCTGAATCACAAATCCACTGGAAACCCAGGAATGGGAAAATCATTGAGATGGTCCAGGAAAGCTCAGTCGGAGCGTTTCAGACGCTCCCCATATTTCACTATCAGGACACAATGGGCTCTTTCTACAGCATTCAGGGAGTTTGTTTCTGCTTGCAGATTTCAGAGAGCTGGAGGAGCGTTTGGCAGAAAGCAGCGCAAACAGAGACAAACACACATAAACATTTGCAGCATTAATCACATTTGTTTGTGATAAACATACGCACTGAAAAAATTCCTGCAGGATTTACTTTTAAACATACTCACTAATACCTACAAGTACCACTGAATGAGACCTTGAAGCGGGAGGACTGAACTGGTTTTAGGGAGTTTAGACCAGTCTAAACGGTTTTAAACAGGGAACGAGTCTGCAATAGAGAAAACTCTGAGCCGGGATTGAGACATCTGATCACGCTCAAACCCAGAGCACAAACTTCAGCAGATTTACTACCAAAAGCAGTGTAGAAGATGTAAGAAACGTCTGCAGAGTGTGTCCGGGCCAGAACATCAGTCACAGTGTGAGCTTCTCTCCGCGCTCGACAACCGTTTCCGACGCTTGGCAGATTCAGACGCTATTTACTGTCTAAAGTTCCCGTCGATGTCCGGAGCGAATCCCTGCCGTTACAGCGGGTCATGTGACCCTCAGAGGAATGAAGGAGAGGCACCGGTCGGCTGAGACGGGTTAACCAAAGACCAGAGAACACACACACATACACACACACACACACACACACTCACACAGACACGTATACTTAGCCATCTAAATGGAGATATTGCATAGACGTAATGGTTTTTATACCGAACCCTACCCATCATTCACACACACACACACACACACACACACACACACACACACACACACACACTAACCCGACCCCTAAACCTACCCATCACACACACACACACACACACACACACACACACACAAACCCGACCCCTAAACCTACCCATCACACACACACACACACACACACACACACACACACACACACACACACACACTAACCAGACCCCTAAACCTACCCATCACATACACACACACACATACTAACCCGACCCCTAAACCTACCCATCACACACACACACACACATACTAACCCGACCCCTAAACCTACCCATCACACACACACACACACATACTAACCCGATCCCTACACCTACCCATCATTCACACACACACACACACACACACACACACACACACACAGTAACCCGACCCCTAAACCTACCCGTCACACACACACACACACACACACACACACACACACACTAACCCGACCCCTAAACCTACCCATCACACACACACACACACACACACACACACACACTAACCCGACCCCTAAACCTACCCATCACACACACACACACACACATACTAACACGATTCCTACACCTAACCATCATTCACACACGCACACACACACACACACACACACACACACAGTAACCCGACCCCTAAACCTACCCATCACACACACACACACACACACACACACACACTAACCCGACCCCTAAACCTACCCATCACACACACACACACACACACACACACACACGTATACTGGTGAAGGAAATTAGTCTTGTTTTCCTAGAATGATCAAACTGAAGTGAGCTTATGCTTAAAACAAGAACAAATATCTGCCAGTGGAGTCAGAAAAATAATCTTAATTGACCCTTCACAGGGAGTTTGATTGACAGGCGATCTGACCAATCATAATCGAATCCGCCATTTTTGTCCAACAAAGCAGTCAGGAGTGTTAGTAGATTAAGGATTTAGATTGGAGGATTTGTACTTGAAAAACGGAAGTTTATTTGATGCTATAAATGAACTAGAAGGAAGAGATGATCGGTTCACGAGGAGCTTTACCTGAGCGATCTGTCACGACACATGAAAGAGACACAAAATTGTATTAAATGTTTAAATTTCTTAAAAAAATTACCAAATTTGAAAGTTGAAACATAGTTTCATATCAAAAGTCCTGTCTGTCGGTGCGTTGTCAGTGTCCTCTCTGCTCTGCGATGTATTTTTCACTGCGTGAGAACATGGTTTGGCATGAGAGCAACACGGCTCGTCGGACACACAAGTAACTAAAGGGGGCGGGGCTTTGCGAACAAGTCACTTCAAAGGAAAACAAGATTTTGTTTCTGACTCTTACCGGCGTCGTGAGCCGTGATGACCAGCGTGAATCTGTCCTGAGTTTCCCGGTCCAGTGTTCGGATCAGGATCAGCTGACCTGTGGATGAGAGGCTGAAGGATCCGGCTTCATTCCCACTGGAGAGTGTGTAGAGGATCTGACCGTTAGTGCCCAGGTCATCGTCCCGGGCCACAACCTGCCGACACACACCGAGAGTTAACGCTGTGTTTCTGACGTCACAAACTACCTTGTAACCAATCAGATCAACGTGTGATCGTCAACCAGTGGATCTCTGAGCTGAGTGAGTGAGTGGAGGCGGGGCTCATTTGCATATTCATAGAACGGCGCATAATAAATGAGGCAAGGGTGTCGAGAACATTCAAGATATTTTAAGGCATTAACAATTTTTTTCAAGGAAAAATGTGATTTTGGTGATCAAAGATGAGTTTTAAGGGATAAAATGATTGACTACAGGGGGACTTTTATGACCTTAAATTTGAATTTCCTAAAACTAATCACAAATCAGATAAATGGAGCACAAAAACATGATTGCAAAATATTGTACAAATCCAGAATGATCAATAAAAAAGACCAGTTACCGTTAAGCATTACAAACAAACGTTTGGAGTGGATCTGAAAGAGATGAAAGATTACAGTTTTTTTTTTGTTAATTGCTTAATATAGCAATTTCTTTGCATTTTATAGAAGCAAAAATGTTCACACGGGTTGGTCTACACTCTTGTGAGGTTTTGCGTGAGAGTCTGAGGCGCTGGCACACCTGACTCCAGCTCATTTCCCCTCTCAGGTGAGGTTTGTTTGGATTCATTATGTAATTTATCCGAAGTGTAAAGCGTTGTGCAGTTACACCCCGTCACCGTACAGCGGGAAGCCGAATCCACTCCCTGCATTTATCATTCCAGCAACGTCAAACACTTCCAGTCACATTTCCAAGTAAGAGCGTGGTTTGTGTTGGAAATTTGCTCTTGCATTTCTGCATGCCAAAGCAAATTCATAAATGCTGTAGAACCAAAGCCGCCCGCTCTAAAGAGATGAACTAATGCTGCCTTTACATTTACATGCATTCAATTTGTACAATACATGCAATAAGCATCAAATGGCTATTTATATACGTAAATAACACATGATTGTAACCGTCAAGAGGACACAATGTAGGATGTGGGAAAAATGAATCTGAAAGAGCCTGAACAACTCAGAAACTAACAATTATCTCTGAGTTTCCCAGTTGTAAATGTGACTTGAGAGGCCGTTCATGTCCAGTTTTTGACTAGGAAACCCATATTTATGTTAATAGCGATGAAGGCCCTATGAAATCTGGTTTATGTTTTCCCAAATTAATTTTTTTTTTTTTCAGATGCCGTTTTTTTGCCCATCTAAATATTTCTGGATTACATTTAAATGGTTAAATTACATTTTATTAATAAAAAAAAGTTCTAATTAATTGAAATCCCGAGACTTACACAATTGAACAAAAATGTATTAAACATTTAGCAATGAAATCCTATGAAATCCATAATTTTATTCCCCACAAATTCAATTGTATTTTTCTTAAATAATAAACTTTCTGGATTCATTTGGTTTAATTTAGTTGTAATAATCAAAAAGCATGTCTAATCAACTGAATTCATAAAATTGTAATAAAAAAATAAAAATTAAAAATTACAACAATAGGGCCCAAAGAAATGTTTTATTAAATTCTGGGTTGTCCGTTTCAATTTTTCTGGATTTAATATTTAATACAAATTTATTATCAAAAACAGCGGTAATCGAATTAAGGCATAAAACATTAATCTTTAAATTAATCCTTTTATTTTTGCCAAACAACACTGATGCAAAACAGACATTTATGTTTAAAATGAAAACATGGATGAAATATTGTGTGATATTCCTTAAAAATATAGTTTTAATAATTGCATTATTATTATTCATTGTTATTGTTCTTATTACTGTGAGTGGTACATTCAACTGTACAATAGTAGGTAACACTTTATTTTACAGTGTCCTTGTTGCATATGTTACATGTACTTACCATAGTAATTACAGTAAATCATGCATAATTACATGCAATTAACCCTCAAACCAAACCCTAATCCTATAGTAAGTACATGTAGTTAATTAATATTACTAAGTACTTAAATATATAATTACACTGTAACAATGACACCTTAAAATAAAATGTAACCCAATAGTGATATATTTCTGTCATAATTTCTTCAAGTTAAACCGAACTTTTATTTTGGCGGGTTGCGGTGAAGAGCTGTGAGTTTATGAATGTTTATGTACAATCGCTGAAATGGCCGAACTCGAAAGCTGCATGAATGCGGTGTACTTGCCTGTAAGATGTTCTTGGGCAGGTTTCCTAAGTTCTCCTGCACGCTGACGGTGTACGGCGAGAGCTCGAACACAGGCGAGCGGTCATTCACATCCAAAAGCACAATGTTAACGGTGGCGCGATCCACGCGTGAGCTACTCCCGCGATCCGAAGCCTGAACGGTCAAAGAATACGAAGATCGCGTCTCCCGATCCAGGAGCTTCGCCACAGAAATAACTCCCGTCACCGAGTCTATACGGAAATCGGAGTTCACGTTTCCACCGGCGATTGAAAAGCGAATCTGCCCGTTCGTTCCCTCGTCCGCGTCGCTGGCGAAAACGCGCAGGACGTCGGTTCCGGTGAGCGTGTTCTCCTCGATCTCGATGTCATAGATGTTCTGGGAGAAGCTCGGCGTGTTGTCGTTCACGTCCAGAACCATCATGGTGACCTCCATCGTGGACGAAAGTGGCGGATCACCTTTATCGGTGGCCATGATTATCAGAGAGTAATTCGCCATTTCTTCGCGATCCAGTTCGCCAACCAAAATCACGCCGCCATCGATGTTCCCGATGCTAAACTTGTTTCCGAACGGCCCTTTGAGGGAATATTCCACGTAGCTGTTCGGCCCGCTGTCTGCGTCAGTGGCCAGCGCCGAAAACACCACCGTATCCACCGGCGTGTTCTCCTGAATGTACGCCGTCGACTGCGAAGTGAAGGCGGGCGGGCAGTCGTTGACGTCCAGCAGAATGATTGACACCTGGGCGGTGCTGGTGAAGCGGGTCATGGGAGGCGGAGCCAAGTCGTTAACGGTGATAACCAGGTTGTAGAAAGACTGTGTCTCGCGGTCCAAGGGTTTCTTGGTCTGTAAGACGCCCGTGTCGGTTATGGTGAACTGGGACTGCGGGTCACCTGACGCAATCGTGTAACGCAGCTCCGCATTCGGCCCTGAAAAACACCACATATGCTGTTAAATTAATAATGGGTTATACCTCTACTGTAACTTACCGTTGTAGAAAACATAAACAATGTTTCGTCTATCAACACAAAATCCTTGAGTTTTTGCCGGTATGGTCAGAAGATGATACGCTTCGATTTAGGTAAAAATCAGACCAACAATTTAGGAGGAGTTCGAAAAATTAGGTTTTGAAAGAAAATCAAAATGGTGGATAGGAAGTTCGGTATAATTGATATCTATGTTCTCGGCATGACCCGAGGAATCTATTAAGACCAGTTTCATTACAATAAGCAAATACAATCAAAGGTTATAGGCATTTTTGGAAAAATTTAAACTTTTTGTTTACCTTCAGGGCATGGTGCCGAAGACACACATACAGAGTTTCGTAATGATATGGCAATGCACTCGTAAAATATAGCATTTTACGACAAAATTCGTAAAATGCTAAAGAGACCAGATTTGTTATATATTTGTTAAAAGAGCCATTTTTATAAGAACAAATGTTCATTTTTATCTCTCCTGACCACTAGGTGGCACTGCGCCGAAACTATTCAGGTTGGCTATCCAGCCTCACGTTCATTTTGGCATGCTATTCGTCGAATTCGTTTGCGCGTTATTCGAGAACATTTTGACAAATCAACTTGAATTCTATAACTTTTTGTCTGCATTGTCGGAAGATGATCTCGTTCAGTTCGTTTTTATCGGGAAATGAAAAAATGGCAGAACAGTTTTGAAAATTTAATTTTGTTTCTAGCCCTTATGGCTCAAAATTTTAGACAGTTGGTGGTGCTAGAGCGATTGAGTTAGAGACTCTGTAATTGGTGTGTTTAATGGTCAGATTGTCCTCTATCTGTGATCCAAATTTCATAACTTCCAGAGCGGAAGAAGAATAGGAACGCCAACGGATGCAATAGCTGCCATCTCACCTTCGAATGTTAAATTACTGAAATATTAACTGAAATATTATAAAAGTCCCCTGTGGTGTAAATCCAGCTTTTAAAGTTGTTTATGTGTCTATGTGGTGTTTTTAATCTGCTTTAAGACAAACCATGTGTAAATTCATAAGTCGACAGCATTGCTGAGTATTTCCTCCTTAAAACTGCAGTGAACCAAAGACAGTCTCAAAAACACGCTTTGAAATCGCTGGTGTTTCTGACGTCACAAACTACCTTGTAACCAATCAGATCAACGTGTGATCGTCAACCAGTGGATCTCTGAGCTGAGTGAGTGGAGGCGGGGCTCATTTGCATATTCATAGAACCGCGCATACTAAATGAGGCAAGGGTGTCGAGTTACATTCAAGATATTTTAAGGCATGAATAATTTTTTTCAAGGAAAAAACATTTAAATATGTAATCATGGTGATCAAAGATGAGTTTTAAGGGATAAAATGATTGACTACAGTTTAAAGAAAATAGTCTGACTAACAAAATGTTTGGGATTCCTTACATTTGAGTATAGTGTTGTGAACTCAGCAACATGCCAACATTGAACTGTGTTAGTAAGAAGAGTCTCGTGCGCTTCACATGAGGAGCACTAATTGTGCAGCACGTGTAGATAGTACGTGGACGACAACTCGCTTCTTATCTGAACATGTACAGCACATATAGCTAGACATATAGCTTTATGTTGAGGTCAGTTAGTAGAGAAAGACTACACGCCTGTGCACATATATATTCAAATGCGCACACCTATAGATTAAACACGTAATACGCATGTGCACACCGTTTTCACAGATTCACGTTTTTGAATGTTTTTCAAAATTTTTCTTAAAGCTGCTTTGAAACAAACTATTTAAAAAGCGCTGTATAAATGAAGGTGACTTGACTAGAGAACAGCACAGACCGAGTGTCTACAAGAAATATCTTTGTTGCGTTTTGGAGGTTTGGCCGTCATCCATTCACAATGAATGTGTGATTGTCCAGACGTGCTGAAGCTGATAATGCTACAGTACAGGGAGTGTGTGATATGGATCTGCAGATCTAATCTGCTCAGTTCAGAGTAAATGAGCTCTAATTGAGCGTCCGTAATGCCGTTCAGACGGGAGCTCATGTGGAACGCCGTGGCACCTTCCCACACTGGGCCTGTTTACAAAACACCCCGACCTACACGCTGTCCGGGGTCAGGGGTCATGGGTCAGGGGTCAGGAAACGCTAACAATGATGTCTCGGTCTCGTGTGCGATGGGGACGGCAGACAAGCAGAATGAGGAAGAAAAGCTACAGGCACAAATGTAGGTCAGCGTAACCACATTAGAGTCTGAGACACGAGACGCGAGACTCACGGACACGCCAGACGAGTCTCACGAAACCGTTCAAAAACACGTGCGGCTCATAATTCACCCCAAAACTGCCTTCACCGTCTGCGCAAAACATCAGTTCTATTCACTTCAACTCGACCCAGACATGATTCTGTGAGAATCTAAACTAGGTGTTCAATATTAACATTCGGCAACATTTAAAAAAGAAAAAAAACATGATATTAAATGAATAAAGTTCTTTTACTCTTGTAGAAAACTACATGAATGTTGTTAAAAAATATCCCAAAAATGTAGGAAATGACGATTATAAATAAATAATCCAGAAATGTATTTTATGCTATAATATTTGTAACATTTTAACACTGCAATATGAAATTAAATGAATAAAGTTACTTTACTCTTGTAGAAAACAACATACTGTAAATATAATTAACAACATCTAAGAACTGGCAAAATGTAGAAAATTGTAATTATAAATAATCAATAATCGTGTGTGTTTAATTCAATACAGAAACGTATTTTAAACTAGTTATGAAAGAGCAAAAACAGGTTGTTGTTTTGTGCTGTGTATTTTATGTTATAATATGAGTAATTGTCACTATTCTTACACCGAAATATGATATAAAATTAATAAAGGGAATTTAGTGTTGTAGAAAACAACATAAAAATCGTTAAAAAACATCCAAAAAGTGGCGAAACATAGAAAATGACGATTATAAATAATTGTGTATATTTAGAAACAGAAACGTAAATACAGAAACGTATTTTAAACTAGTTATGAAAAATCAAAATGCAAACAAACTAAGATAACTAATCAACCTAAATTTTAATTGTAGGTAGAAAACAGAATACAGAATTGCAATTTGAATTTAAGAACATAGAATTAAAATTAATCAAAATTCATAAAACATTTGTATAAAAATGTATCAATTTGATTAATGAATTTCAATTTATATGTCCTTAAATTCCAATATTTTATAAATACAAAAAAAAGTTTGAAAAGAATTTTAATATAATTAAAAATTATTTTACCTAATATTTGTGTGTGACATATTATGTATTTTTATGTTCAGTAGAGTAGGGTTTCCCAAACGGGATTTTGCGATAAAAATAAAATAAAATAAAATAAAATAAAATAAAATAAAATAAAATAAAATAAAATAAAATAAAATAAAATAAAATAAAATAAAATAAAATAAAATAAAATAAAATAAAATAAAATAAAATAAAATAAAATAAAATAAAATAAAATAAAATAAAATAAATGTAAAAATGTAAAAAATATATAAATAAAACATAAAAAAAACACACAAAAAAACATAAAAAAAAACATAAAAAAAACAATAAAAAAATTAAATTGGTGTTGTTAAATAATTTAAATATTAATTTAACATATCAGGGGTTCTTCAAGTAAATATTTTAGCTCAGGCAGACATTGGTGATATTTGCCTTTTATTGGGACAGGACAGTAGAGAGTTGACAGGAAGTGAGGTGGGAGAGAGAGACGGGGGATGGGACTCGAACTCAGGCCGCCCAATTGCAACGGCGCTACATGTCGGCGTGCTGACCACGAGGCCATCAGCGCCGACAGACGTCAGCATTCTTATGCTGAAATACGATACAAATGGAGGACGTTTTTCAGATCTCCAAAAGCATTTAGTGGAACCCGTACCATCATCGGCGTCTCTGGCGCTCACGGTGAGCACGGATGTCCCGGGACTCAGACTCTCCAGGACCGAAGTGCTGTACATGGAGCTGTTGAAGACGGGCCGGTTATCGTTGACGTCCAGCAGGTTAAAGTAAACCCGGACCGAAGAGCACAGGCCACCCCCGTCCCGAGCCTGGACCGTCAGGATGAAAAACTGCTGAGACTCGTAGTCCAGCGGGCGGGTGACGTTGAACACACCGGTGACGGGGTTCAGGAGGAAGGTAGAGTCCTCGTCATCCTCCTCTATTGAGTACGTGATCTCACCGTTCGAGCCCGAGTCCGAGTCGCTGGCCAGAATCGCCGCCACAATAGAACCTCAATGGAGAAAGACAACAGAGAACACATCAGGGACTGCACTGCCAAAAATGCTTTTCTTACTTAGGATTTTGTCTTGTTTCCAGTCCAAATATCTAAAAATTCTTAAATCAAGAAGCATTTACTAGATGAGTAAAATGCCATTTGATATTATGTCTTGTTTTCTGGGGAAATAAATCAAAATTAAGAGAGTTGATGCTTAAAAAAAGCTAAATTATCTGCCGTTGGGGTGAGAAAAATAATCTTAATTCAAACATTATTTTTCTTACCCTTATCTAATCCTTTAATCAGTCAGTCCGACTCGAAATGAGCCAAATCACGCTCAAACCAATCACAATCAAGCATTCCAAATCAATGATAACAATATATAATAACCAGATATATCAACCTCGCAGCTCACAGTAGGTTTTGTCTTACGCTAACGCGCGAAATAATTAATTGGTTTGAGTAGAGCCAACTCAAATTATACAAATCAGTTCCATCAAATTAACTTTTATAAGTATTTAGAATTTCCTTTATATTTTGAGTTCACAAAACTGACACATTTTAAGTAAGTTGAATTGTTTCATTGTTTTGAGTTTTATGAACAGGTTTCTTTTAATTTAGACAAACTTAAACTTAACTGAAACTGGGCTGGGATTTCTATTCCCCAGCATGCTTTGCCATATTAACATTAAGTGGGAGATTTAATAGTGTTTAATGTTTTGTAATGGTAGTTTAGAAGAGTTTCTGTTAAGTTGGGTTGGGGGGGGTTCCATCATGGTGACGAGTGTTGCATGAGCTTGCTTTGAGAACAGTGCATATTAATAGTTTTATATTTCTGCATTCATTCAGCACGTGCTGTGCTAATGCTGTCAAAGCATTGTGTTAATAATTGGCAAGGTAGCATTTATTGAATCTCATTTTAAATATATTTAGTAGTGGAAACTTGGCTTGCTTATACCAGCCATATAAGCAAGCCAAGTTTCCACTACTAAATATATTAAAACAGAGATTACATGAAAAACCTAAATTATGTATGAATAAGCTTACTCAAATATTTAAAGTTAAGAGCAATTAAGTACAAAATCTGCAAGTTCTGCTCACTTAAATGTTACATTTCTTAACTTAAAAAACATGTATGTAACTGATTACCTCAGATTATTTGAGTTCTGCCAACTTATTGGGGTTTACAGTGTGTGAAGTGAGCCTGAAGAGAGTCAGTACCTGGGTTCATGTCCTCGGGGATGTCGAAGGAGTACACGGAGCGGGAGAACTTAGGCGCGTGATCGTTGAGGTCTGTGACGGTGATGTTGACCCGAACATCGGAGGATTGCAGGCCGTCGTCGGCTCGCACCAGCAGAGAATACTTCGACCGGCGCTCTCGGTCCAGGCGCCTGGTGGCCATCAGCTCGCCGGATTCGGGATCGATGCGGAAACTGTCGTCCGCTCCACTGATGATGGCGTAGGTCACCAGAGCGTTCGCTCCCTGAACACAAACACACACACTTCCATCACACACCAACCTGACATAAACACAGACTTCACTTCAGCAATGTGGTTTATGAGTGAAACTAAACACACAGGCAAGAAGTAATGTAGGGGGCGGAGCTTGATTTTATCCACTGGCATTTGATTGGCTCATCAACTTTGAAACACACTTCAAAAACAATGATGTTCTTCCTCAGTGTTTCTGTCTTGTTTTCCAGCACATATATCTAAACATCCTTAAATTAAAGGGGTGGTTGATTATGATTTGACTTTTCTAACTTTAGTTAGTGTGTAGTGTTGCTGTTTGATCATAAACAACATCTGCAAAGTTACAACGCTCAAAGTTCAGAGCAAAGGGAGATATTTGCTTTTAAAGAAATCGCTTTTTAACAAACGGCTGGTAGAGACTACACCACATTCCTCCCGGGTTAGTGACATCACCAACCCTAAAATTTACATAAACCCCGCCCCCGGAACACGATTTATAGATTATCAAGACAGAATATGCTAATCAATGACTAGAAGATAACTACACATCAGCTTCATAAATTCATCAACTAACCATTCAGAAATGTTGTCTACATATTGTCACTGACTCCGGTTTGAACATTAAAGGCTAAAAGTGTTTGAAATTTTCAGTGCATGTGTGTGTGAGTGCAAGCTGTTGTAGCTCCACCCCCTGCGCCGGGAGCAGCGGCTCATTTGCATTTTTGCTCACCCTCAAAAAGTGACAACTTTAACATGCTATTTAATAATATCTGTGGGGTATTTTGAACTAAAACTTCACACACACACTCTGGGGACATCAGAGACTTACTTTACATCGAGAGGACATTATACCACCCCTTTAAAATACATTTACTGAAGAAGCAAAATGACTGAAGATAAGTCTTGAGTTCTGAAAATACCAAAATAACAGTTAAAGTAGGCTTAATTATCATTATTTTCATGTTTTATTAATGATTATGCATTTAATAATTTATTTAAATATTTCAACATTTATGTAATGATTTAATTTTGAGTTATTCGACCTTCCATATATATATATATATATATATATATATATATATATATATATATATATATATATATATAGTAAAAGTAAAACTAATAGTGCATCACGTCACACATTGAACTTCAGATTACAGTGGCATTAATTAGTGAGAGTGCAAAGTATTTAATTTCCACACTGGTGTTGAGTTTCTCCAGTCCACAGCTGACAGCGGAGAAACACAAACCCAACGAGAGAGAGAGAGAGAGAGAGAGAGAGAGAGAGAGAGAGAGAGAGAGAGAGAGAGAGAGAGAGAGAGAGAGAGAGAGAGACAGAGAGAGAGACAGAGAGAGAGAGAGAGAGAGAGACGGGGCGAGAGACGCACAGTTGTGCCTTTGAACCGGACGGATATACGGTTCCTCTGTAAACTCAGCTAATAGATCCCCTGATACACACAGCGCTGAACATCTGATACTCCACACCAGTCCAGCGTGGCACATGAATAACGCCGGTGACAGATCGTGACGTCCCCATTCCAGCACGAGACAATACGAGTTCAGACAGACACGTTAAAGAAGAGACGCTTCACGACATCAAAGAGCCGAAGATCATCCAGGGCCTCGAAAACACAAAACCACTGAACACCTGCTGGTGTTTCAGCCGCACATTAAACCTTTTACTCATTTACTGCCATTTTAAACTGTGCACTGCAAAAAAAGGCTTTTCTTACTTAGTATTTTTGTCTTGATTCCAGTCCAAATATCTAAACATTCTTAAATCAAGATCCATTAAAGTGGTTAAATGCTATTCGATGTTATGTCTTGTTTTCTGCAGGAAAAAAATCAAAATTAAGTGAGTTTTTGCTTAAAACAAGCTAAATTATCTGTCAATGGTGTAAGAAAAATAATGTTAATTCAAACAAAAACAAGATTATTTCTCTTACCCCATTGGCAGATCATTTTGCTAGTTTTAAGCAAAAACTCACTTAATTTTGATTTTTTTCCTGCAGAAAACAAGACATAACATCGAATAGCATTTAACCACTTTAGTAAATGGATCTTGATTTAAGAATGTTTAGATATTTGGACTGGAATCAAGACAAAAAAAAGTAAGAAAAGCATTTTTTGCAGTGTGGACATTCATTAAATAGCCTGAAATCTGTGGCGTTCTCTCTCTCTCTCTCTCTCTCTCTCTCTCTCTCTCTCTCTCTCTCTCTCTCTCTCTCTCTCTCTCTCTCTCTCTCTCTCTCTCTCTCTCTCTCTCTCTCTCTCTCTCTCTCTCTCCTAAGTCTGCTGGAAAGAAGAAAGCAGAGAGGAAGAGAAAAAAAAAAAAACGAGAGAATATGATTCCTGATCTCTGGTTTTCCCATCAGCCACCTGGGCCTCTTCCGGAGAGGGAATGATCCTGACGCTCGTTTGCTCTGCGGGACGGGGAAATTACTCGGGTTATTATGGTTCACTCAAACTAATGCCATTAAAAACATTTTGTTGCTTGAAATACAATAAACATTAAATTAAATTAAATTAAATTAAATTAAATTAAAAAAAAAATTTAAATACACTTATTTTATTACAGCTAGTCTCATATACATTTAGTTTAACTTGAAGTACTAAAATAATGACTAAAATGTAAATTAAAATTAATAAAACCATACAGGCCATAAATAAATATAAATATATATATATATATATATATATATATATATATATATATATATATATATATATATATATATATATATAAATTACAAAAAAAACACAATACTAAAATTTTAATTAAAATTAAAATTGAAAATAAGTTGAAATAATATTCAAAATATAGATATTAGATATTTACTATTATAGATATAAACTTTAAAAAAGTATAAATCGAAAAACACTAAAATTACTGAAAAAAATAATTAAAAACTACAACAACAATAATTTATTAAAACCTAATTACTAATATTTGAAAAAACTAAATTTAAACTTATAGAAAATTTAAAATAATTCAAAATATTCATTAACTATAAAATTATAATAGTATATTAACGACACTAAAATGACGCTGGACAGACACACATGACCGTATGGACGAACATTCAGACATCGTTTAAATTCGAGAGATGATGAACTTTATGTTCTTCATGAATACACTGTATAATTGGCTTTTGGATGTGTTTACAGTTGTTTATGAATGTTGAAACGTAACATTGTTTGCGTATGGCAACCACGGCACACTCTGCATAGCAACCACACACACAGACTGATGTTCGCGTCACAGAAACGGATCCAGCTTCTTTATCTTCATCACACGTACGGCTTCATCCGAGACAGATCCGGTCTGAGTTCTGGAAACACGGAGAGCCGTACAGGAATAACCCTGGACGGGATTCAGGCATGCTGTTAGTGGCCGACTCTAAAACGGAGGACTTTTGGAGCACAAAAATCCCATAATTCCTGATCACTGTGCCAAGGTTGCCATTTAAAAA
>NC_138233.1:2446102-2448602 GCF_964197995.2 Scardinius erythrophthalmus
TTCCTCATTAGCGCGCTCTTGACGAACACACACGACTCTAGTTGAGTTATAGTTCAGTGGTGTGTGTGTGTCGCAGGACAGACTCGAGATCGAGGTGAAGAACCGAAGAATAACAGAAGAAATATATATACCATCATCTTCCTCCGCTGAACTCGACGCCGCATGAATATTCACGCTCGCTCTGAAGTGTAAATAATCCCGACGCATCGTCAAGAGGCACGAGAGATAATTACACTGAGTTTATTTCACCCACAATCCCCCGGGAGAATCATATCAAAGCAGAGGAAAACCGGGAAAAGTGTGTGTGTCTACTGAGAATATACACAGGTGAAAGACAAACCGACACACACACACACACACACACTTACACACACTCACACACACTTACACACACACACACACACACTCACACAAACACTCACACAAATACACACACACTCACTCACTCACACACTCACTCACTCACTCACTCACTCTCACTCTCACTCACTCACTCACTCACACACACACTCACTCACACACACACACACACACACACACACACACACACACACACACTCACTCACTCACTCACTCACTCACATACACACACACACACACACACACTCACACACTCACTCACTCACTCTCACTCACTCACTCACTCACTCACTCACTCACTCTCACACACACACACACACACACACACACACTCAGTCAATCACTCTCACTCACTCAGTCTCTCACTCACTCACTCACTCACTCACTCACACACACACACACACACACACACACACACACACTCACTCACTCCCTCACTCACTCACTCACGCACTCATACACTCACTCACACACTCAGTCAATCACTCTCACTCACTCAGTCTCTCACTCACTCACTCACTCACTCACTCACTCACTCACTCACTCACATACACACACACACACTCACTCACTCACTCACTCACTCACACACACATCAGGTTGAGTTTCAGAGCTCAGAGTCTCAGTTTCAGCTTGTTTGACTCTATTATTAAACACACACCGTCTCTAGTGTGTGTCGTAGTGTTAGACTGAAGTTACAGAATCAGAGGTGAGTTTGAGTTCAATTCACTTCAACAATCTCTATATCAACCAAACCAGCTTTAATTGATCCTAATAATTCTCTCTCTTTCTGGCATGTTTTTCCAAAAACCTGTTCTACTCTAAAACTGAGAAAATCAAACCCATAAATCTAAACAAGTTATGAGTTATGAGTTATGAGTTATGCTCCAAATGTGATCTTGATATCTCAGTGAATTCTCTTTCAGTGAGAGTGCAGTACCAAACGCTTCCACTAGAGGAACTTCAAAATGAAAAATCAGATATGCATCTCATTTATGCTCACACATGAAAATGACCCAGATCAGAATTGAAAATTTCATATTCATATTTCATATTCATATTCATAATCTGGTTTGATCCACGATCGTCTCCAGCCGAGAGTTTAAACTTCTGAGTTCAGTCATGAAATAAATGTTTCACTCGCTGTATTACAGTTTTTCTGAATTGCTAAAACACTAAACTAAACAAATATTTTGGTTCATTGACCTTGATGTTGCTGTTGCACAACTTACAGTATTTGAGTGTACAGTAATATGCCTTTCATTAAGAGTTTTATTTGAACTTTTTGGCTTTTGCAGTTGAACTGCAGTATTTTTACAGTATTCAAGTAATAATAATAATAAACTTTATTTTCTACAGCGCCTTTAACTGTACATCTCAAAGCGCTTCACAGAAACAAATAAAACAACAAAAATACACCATATAAAATAATCCACAATATCAAATTAAAATTAAAGCAACAAAATACACCATTTAAAATAATGCACAATGAAAAATGTATGCAAATATTCAATTGAAAGCTACCCTAAAAATGAGTTTTAAGGTAAGATTTAAAAATGCTAAGAGATTTGTGGCAAGTGCTGAATATACAGAGATTCAATAGGCCTAATATTCAATATTCAGTAAAATATTATACTTGCAGTGCATACAGAATACAATATGTTCACCGTACTCAGTTGTAATTACTAGACTTTTTATGTAATTGCAAATATTGTTTACTGTATACAATATTAGTCTTTTCTGTAACGTTCTGGATGCTGTTTTCTCCATTTTTTGATTGGTGATCTGTAGTGCTTATTTTATTGACTCATGTGTGATGATCTGAAAGCATTGTTTGATTTTGAGGACAGCAATTGTTTGACTTTTTGAGAAGAGTCAATGGTTTTGTGAGTTTAGTTTGAATATTTGGATTTGAGTTTGATGTTGTGAGAAAATGGGTGAAGGTTTCAAGAAATGTGTCTTAGCAATTGCGAAAAACTGTAATGAGTGAAGTAGAGTTCAGAGGTCATTCAGGAGACCAGAGCTCTGATGTGAGATGATGTCACTGTTAATGATGTCACAACAAGAGGTCGAGGGTCACGTGTGTGATGTTTGCTGGCGAGTGTGTGTGAAGAACACCGTGATTAAACACACATGATCT
>NC_138233.1:2461102-2478602 GCF_964197995.2 Scardinius erythrophthalmus
GGGGTGTGTGTGTGTGTGTGTGTGTGTGCGAGTCTCTATTGTGTAGGAGTGTGTTATTAACCCCTGTGGTCTCTCATCAGGACAGTGTTTCTTCTCTCAGACCACCAGCGAAGAGTCTCAGTCTCTTTCTCATGATGAGGTGCAGTATTAAAGCGCCGCTCAACTCTTCCTCAGGGTAAAGAGAGTTTCTAATGCGTTTGCAGAGACGTTTGGATGAATATGTGAATATGTGCTGCACTCTTTCCTCTCAATCACACAATCAACACAACTAAACTGAGAATTCAGCCGTTCAGAAAGCATCATGTGTGCAGTCTCTGCATTAATTCACTTCAGTCACGTCATGTTTATTCATACAGCACTTTATACAATCACAGCAGCTTTACAGTAATAAACATGAACAACAGTGTCAGAGTCTCTTTAGATTAGAATCACAGCTTCAGTTTCTGCTATCAAGCGTCTCTCCGGTGTGTTCGTGTGTTTACTCGCGTCTGAACAGAAGAAATGAACCGGAGAAGATTCACACCTCAAAGAAGGCGGAGCCTGAGAGACACGCCCACTTAGGACATAATCCGCAGAAAGGCGGAGCCTGAGAGCCACGCCCACTTATGACATAATCCGCAGAAAGAAGGTGGAGCCTGAGAGCCACGCCCACTTATGACATAATCTGCAAAAAGAAGGCGGAGCCTGGGAGCCACGCCCACTTATGACATAATCCGCAGAAAGAAGGCGGAGCCTGGGAGCCACGCTCACTTATGTCATCATCTGCAGAAAGGCGGAGCCTGAGAGGCACGCCCACTTATGACATCATCAGCAGAAAGAAGGCGGAGCCTGAGAGACACGCCCATTTATGACATCATCCGCAGAAAGAAGGCGGAGCCGGAGAGACACGCCCACTTATGACATCATCCACAGAACGAAGGCGGAGCCTGAGAGGCACGCTCACCTATGACATCATCCGCAGAAAGAAGGCGGAGCCTGAGAGCCACGCCCCCTTATGACATCGTAAGCAGAAAGAAGGCAGAGCCTGAGAGCCACGCCCACTTATGACTTCATCCACAGAAAGAAGGCGGAGCCTGAGAGCCATGCCCACTTATGACATAATCCGCAGAAAGAAGGCGGAGCCGGAGAGACACGCCCACTTATGACATCATCCGCAGAAAGTTTCAAACTCCACATGAGCTTCGTTTTAAACAGGAAAATGACAGTGTGAATGTTGCAGAATTCATCAATTATGAAACAAATTCAAGTTCAGCAGTAAGCAGCTCTAAAAACACAACAGTGTCATTATTCAGATCAGTTCAGTTCAATAACTGCGTGAATGTTGCAAATGTAGTGTTATTATCCAAATATAGCCTACATGTGATTCATGTAATATAACGAGAGAAGAAACAGTAACACAGCCTTCTTCTTTTTTTGCTTATTAGGCATATAAAAAAAATATAATAATTATTATTTTCTCATTGTTTTATACTGCATTATTTAACAATAAATTCTAGCTCTTTTATTATTTATCATTTATTATATTTTTCTTTATTTTTCATTGTCTTCATTCCCTTTAATTGTTTTAATTCTTTAAAATAATCATTATAATTTGTGTAAAAAAACAAAAAACGCCATACAGATGTTCAAGACATGATTACGGCCTTGAATCGATGAAAAACTCACACTGCCATTAAAAGCAGGATTATCTGTACTTTATCTCTTAAAGGGATCGATCACCAAAACATGAAAATCATTTACATTCACACATTCAAACACTCATTAAGTGTACAGTAATGAACCGTAGTCACAGTCTACTGAGTAAAACTGATGAGACGATGAAGAGCGTTTCTGTCCATACAATGAAAGTCAATGGGGTCCAAAATTTTTTGAACCTCATTGTTCTTCTAAAAGTCTTTTGTGTATCACCAAAGACTGAAAGTCACACAGGTTTGTTCATTATTGGATGACACTGCGATATAAATGTGTTCTCTTACGAGAGTTCTCTCGTACTGCGTTCGTAGAACGCTGCGGGAAAAGTCTCTTTTCACGAAATACTGAAGCAAAATTATCCTTAATTTTCATATTTGTAAAACGCATTGCAGCAGTGCACAGCCATGGCGAGACGGCTCGCTCACTCATTGGCTGTTCTGCGGCAACTGCATGAGCCTATCGAGCGAGGGCTGATGCAATATCAGACCAATGAGAGCGCTTCGCGCGCTCCTCGTCACATCCCGCCGAAACGGGTGTGGCCATCCCCTATAAAAGGAGCTCGAGTAGGCTGATTCAACTGATTTTCATCTCTTCAGCGAAGCTCACGCATCGCTGGATCACGGAGAAGCAAGCGTCGTCGAGGCAAGCTTTTCAGCGGGACGAGCCCTTGAAGCCGCTGGCCTTCGCCGCCTCTACTGCCGTACCTGCTGCGCTTTCCGGCGCTTCATATCCTTTACCTGCTCTGTTCTGTGTGTGTGTGTGCAGTGTTCCCCGAACACTCACCCCTAAAAGAGCCGCGTCTTTATCAAGATGCCATCCTGTGGCTCGTGCCGAGCCCCGCTCACCGAGGGAGACCGCCACGTTATTTGCGTCTCCTGCCTGGGCGAAGATCACGCAGCGCTCGCGCTCGCTGACGGCGGCTGCCCTCACTGCGAGCTTTTGCCGATGGTGACTCTGCGGACTCGCCTGGCACATTTCTCCGAGCCTGCGCCCCCCGCCGCGGTGCCGCGCCGCAAGAAGCGCCGCTCGCAGCGGGCCCCGGAACCCACCTCTTCCCGACAAAGCTCGCCGGCTCGCCCGCCAGCTTCGCCGGCTTCCCCCGGAGCACTTCCCGATGCTCAGCGCCCGCAGTCTGCCGCCGCTTCATCTGAGGAAGTTGTTTCTGAAGCCGAGTCGGTCGATAAGGATTCCTGCTCTCTGCTAGCTTCAGGCAGTGAGGACTGGGCGAGCTCTGCGGATCTCACGCCTCCTGCCCGAAAGCCGTCGGCTAGAGCTAGCATCGAGAGGGAGCTCATGCGAGTACTCGCGTTGGCCGCGGCGAGCCTCGGCCTCGAGTGGTCTGCACCGGAACTCCCCTCGCGCACCCGGCTTGATGGTAGCTTCCTCCCTGGTGAGCGTTCTTCTCCTGTGTCTAAGCCCGCTCCGTTTCTTCCTGAGCTTCATGAAGAAGTGGCGAAGGCCTGGAACGCTCCCTTTTCTGCACGAACACGTTCGTCTGTATCCCCAGCATTTTCCTCCCTGGATAATGCTCAGGATCGAGGCTACCTCACTCTGCCGCCGGTGGAACAGGCGATAGCAGCCCACCTTTGCCCGCCCTCTGCTGGACGGCGGACTAAGCCAGTGCTGCCGTCGAAAGCCTGCCGCATGACGTCGTCGCTGCTCGCGCGGATCTTCTCCGCCGCTGGGCAGGCGGCATCGGCCCTGCACACCATGGCCACGCTTCAGGTGTTCCAAGGCGATCTCCTCCGCAAACTGGACGAGATAGGACCTGAAGCTATCTGCATCACGGACCTGAGAAGCGCGTCGGATCTTTCCCTCCGCGCTACCAAGGCTGCAGCACAAGCCATGGGACGCTGTATGGCTTCCGCTACCGTAGCCGAGAGGCATTTGTGGCTGACGCTCACGGAGATGGCTGATGCAGAGCGCAACGCGTTCCTCGACGCCCCGCTATCCTCCGCTGGCCTCTTTGGATCTTCTCTCTCCGAGTTCGTGGAGAGATTTTCCGAAGCCCAGAAAGCGTCACAGGCATTCAAGCACTTCCTGCCGAAGCGCTCCAGTTCCGCAGCGGGCCGTGAGAAACAGGCCCCTCGGAGCTCACAGCCTCAGCCTCCGGCCGCCCCCTCTCAGCGACAGCAGCGCAGCTCACGCCCTCGCTCTCGCTCTACCAGCCGCCGCCCCACTCACCGCGGGCCGCGACCAAGGGTTGTGTTGAAGCCGGAAGCCCCAAAGAAGTCCTAGCACGCCTAGGAAAGCGCAGGTGTGTAAGCCCCGTTGCGACCGGGCCCTCACCAAAGCGCACCGCTGTCTCAGTCCCAGGAATTGCGACTGCTTCAGCGTTCTCAGCAGAGCACAAGCCCGCACAGCTGCCCGCTTGCCTGCACACAAAAGCCGTTTTTACGGCTGCCCAGATAAATCCCGAAAAGAGTGTATTTTCTGGTGTCCCGGCCAAGGCCGATGGTGCTATAAATGTAGTGTTGATGCCCACTTCCTTGTGCCCATCCCTACACACAAGCACAGCCCTGCACACAGGGCCCGTACTCATAAGATCGACGCAGTTCGATCGCGCCACAAACATAGTCAAAGTGCCCACTTCCCAGTGCCCACAAACGCTATGTCTGGCAAGCCACAGGCTCCCTGTAAAAACGGGACCTGTGAGCACCCGCTCTGTTCAAGCAGACAGCGCGGCCAAAACAGTAAACGTGCCCGGTCCCCGCCCACGTTCACTTGTAGGCTGCATGAGTCCCATGAGACCTTCTCAGACCTCCCTCGTTCAGATAAACACTGTAGCGGGGTCGAGGATGAGCGTGTTGCCCCCTGTATTATGCGCGCTCCCCGCCTCAAATGTCACAGGCGTAACGCCTATGCTAGCGCGCCCCGAAGCGCCGCCGTCGCACAGCGAACAGAGCGCGCTTCGCATCCAACCCCTAGCCGGCCATGCAGACGCATGGGCCGCGCTTCCAGGGGTTTCGGACTGGGTGCTAGACATTATAAAGAGAGGCTTCTCGCTACAGTTTTGTCGGCGCCCTCCGCGCTTCACAGCGCGCGTCGAAACTACGGTGAATTCAGAAGTAGCACACCTGCTTCGCGCCGAAATATCAAAACTGTTGAGCAAAGGGGCGATACAACATGTATCCCAAGCTCAAAGCGAAGGGGGGCTATACAGCAGATACTTCCTAGTCCCCAAAAAGGACGGTGGTATCAGACCCATACTAGATCTAAGACGACTAAACAGAGCTTTAGTGAAACGCAGTTTCAAAATGCTCACAACCAGCAAAATCCTCGCGCACATTCGCCGAGAAGACTGGTTTATGTCGATAGATCTAAAGGACGCGTATTTCCAAATACAGATAGCGTCACGCCACAGGCGATTCTTGAGATTCGCCTTCGAGGGTCGGGCATACCAGTATACAGTCCTGCCATTCGGCTTGTCCCTGGCACCCCGTACATTTACGAAGTGCATGGACGCAGCGCTCGCCCCCCTCAGACTCAGGGGCATGCGAGTGCTGAACTATTTGGACGACTGGCTGATCATAGCTCAATCACGATCTCAGCTCGTGGAGCACAGAACCATGTTACTCGATCACCTCGAGAATCTTGGTATCACGATCAATTGGACGAAGAGCTCCTTGAACCCCAGCCAAACTATTTCGTTTCTGGGCATCGTTCTGGACTCTCGTTCTATGACGGCGCGGCTGTCGCAACAGCGCGCGCTGCGCATACAGCACGCAGCGAGGTCCTTCCGCTGCGGTGCGATTATCCCGCTCAAACGTTTTCAGAGGATGCTGGGCCTCATGGCCTCAGCATCATCAGTTCTCCAGCTGGGCCTGCTTCGCATGCGCCCTCTGCAGTTCTGGTTGAAAGCGCGAGTGCCACGCGGAGCGTGGGCACTCAGCCGATTGCGCCTCAAAGTCGATCAAGACTGCGCAGCAGCCCTGAGACCATGGGCGGCGGGCGATTGGTACCGTTCAGGTGTAAGCCTGGGGACTTCCTCGAGAGTGAAAGTGGTGTCTACGGACGCATCCACCTCGGGATGGGGAGCGCTGCTCGAGGGCAGGCCGTTCTTTGGCCTCTGGTCAGAACGAGAAAAGCTCCATCATATCAACTGCCTGGAAATGCTAGCAGTTCACAACGCGCTGACGCGCTTTTGTCCCCACATCAAGGACCAACACGTCGTAGTCCGCTCGGACAACACGGCCGTGGTGTCCTACATAAATCGCCAAGGCGGCCTCGGTTCCAGTTCCCTTTACAGGCTGGCCGAGCGCCTCCTAATATGGGCTCAGCGCAACCTGAGCTCGCTGAGAGCGGTGCATGTGCCCGGGACACTCAACCTGGGTCCAGACAGGCTGTCCAGGAACAATGTTCCCACAGGCGAATGGTCTCTACACCCACAAACAGTCCGGCTGTTGTGGCAGAGATTCGGCAGAGCGGAGGTGGACCTATTCGCGTCCCCAGAAAACGCTCATTGCCCCGTGTTCTTTTCAAAGAACGACAGCGCGCTGTCCCACAAGTGGCCGCACTGCCCGCTATACGCGTTTCCCCCAGTCTCCCTCCTACCTCAGGTGCTGGAGCGAGTCAGGGAAGTGAAATGCCCAGTACTGCTGATAGCACCGTTCTGGGACAACCAAGCCTGGTTTCCAGTCCTGATGCAGTTAGCAGACTCCGCTCCATGGCCAGTGCCATTGAGGAGAGATCTCCTCTCGCAGGCCAGGGGCTCGATTTGGCACCCACACCCAGAGCTGTGGTCCCTTCATGCGTGGACGTTCAACGGTTACCCGTTAGCCTCACGGATGGAGTGCTGAACACCATCACTCAGGCTAGAGCGCCTTCCACCAGGCGGCTTTATGCCTCGAAGTGGTCGGTTTTCTCCAGCTGGTGTACAGCTCGGGGCCTGTCACCCCTCGAGTGTGAGGTGACGGAGGTTCTCTCCTTCCTACAAGAGCTGTTGGATAAGGGCAGATCCCCTTCCACGCTCAAAGTCTATGTGGCGGCTATCGCAGCGTGCTCGACAGCAACGCCAGGCCAGTCACTGGGTAGGAACGATTTAGTCATCCGCTTCCTCAGGGGAGCTAGGAGGCTGAATCCCCCCAGACCTCCCTCAGTCCCGGTGTGGGACCTTTCTACGGTCTTGGCAGCCATGAAAGGCCCCCCCTTTGAGCCTATCCAATCTGTTAGCCTCAAACATCTGTCTTTCAAAACGGTGTTTTTGATGGCCCTCGCTTCGGTGAAGCGCATAGGCGATCTGCACGCGCTCTCTGTGAGTCCAACGTGCTTGGAGTTTGGGCCCAATGACTCCAAAGTCATACTCAAACCTAAGCACGGCTACGTGCCGAAATCCCTCAACACTCCGTTTAGGGCTCAGGTTATTTCCCTGTCTGCCCTGCCGGGGTCAAACGAGGAAGGGGGCTCGAGCTGCCTTTGCCCCGTTAGGGCGTTAAGAGCTTATGTGTCCCGCTCCGCTGCCTTCAGACAGACGGAGCAGCTCTTTGTCTCGTTCAGTGGACGTTCCAAGGGAACGGCTGTTTCGAAACAGAGCCTGTCCAGATGGGTGGTTGACGCCATAACAATGGCTTATACTACCAAGGGCCTTCAGTGCCCGTTGGGCATTAGAGCGCATTCCACGAGAGGCGTTGCCTCATCGTGGGCCTGGTCTAGCGGGATTTCCTTGCAGGAAATATGTACGGCGGCGGGCTGGGCCTCGCCGTCTACATTCATAAGGTTCTACAACCTAGAAGTTCCCGCCTTGCAGGCCAGGTTGTTTTCGGTTTAGCCGTATCAGCTGTCTACCACGACACTGATTTCGCAGGCGCACAACGCCACCGAATACTTCACCGCACTTGCAAGCCAAGTGTTTTCGGCGTATTCGAGTCAGCTGTCTAAACACGGCACTGATATCGCAGACGCACAGCGCCGCCGAAGTTCTCTGGGCAGAATTGTGTAAGACCCATGTTTTCCCACATTAGCCAGGCTCCCTCCTGCCTATGTGATGTTATATCGCGTCTAGAACGCACCTATTTGGGCGAAAGTGTGTAAGTCCCACATTTCCCACATTAGCCAGGCTCTCCCTGCCTATGTGACGTTGTATCGCGCTTAAGGGCGCATCCATTGGGCGAAATTACGTAAGACCCACATCTCCCACATCAGCCAGGTTTTTCCCCTGCCTATGTGGCGCTGTTTCGCGCCTAGGGGCGCATATATCTGGGCAAAAATTTGCGTAAGACCCGCATTTCCCACATTAGCCAGGCCTCCCCCTGCCTATGTGATGTTATATTGCGTCTTAGGACGCAGCTATCTGAGGGTGGTTGTCCCCCCCCCCCCCTCCAGACTCTCCGAAGTCTACCGGGTGATTATGCACTGTATACCTGGACTAGCTTCCAGTGGTCGGTGTTTTCTCATCCCAGCACGCACGGCGTCTTACAAGTGGTTCCCGCAGCGTTCTACGAACGCAGTACGAGAGAACTCTCGTAAGAGAACGTACTCGGTTACTAACGTAACCTCGGTTCTCTCTAGAAGAGGGAACGAGTACTGCGTTCCCTGCCGTGCGCGCGGTTCGCTCTGGTTCGCTTCGGCGATGAAAACCAGTTGAATCAGCCTACTCGAGCTCCTTTTATAGGGGATGGCCACACCCGTTTCGGCGGGATGTGACGAGGAGCGCGCGAAGCGCTCTCATTGGTCTGATATTGCATCAGCCCTCGCTCGATAGGCTCATGCAGTTGCTGCAGAACAGCCAATGAGTGAGCGAGCCGTCTCGCCATGGCTGTGCACTGCTGCAATGCGTTTTACAAATATGAAAATTAAGGATAATTTTGCTTCAGTATTTCGTGAAAAGAGACTTTTCCCGCAGCGTTCTACGAACGCAGTACTCGTTCCCTCTTCTAGAGAGAACCGAGGTTACGTTAGTAACCGAGTACGTTTTATTTACAGTATACCTGTTACTCTTACTTCAGTATCGGCTTTTCATAGGGTTTTCCTCATAGACCCTCTAGTTGTTTAAAAATGATCAGAATGGATGGAAATGCTTCTAGAGTTTCGATCACTGTAAGTTCTGATTCAGTTCAGACATGCTTCAACATTTACAACCACAAAAATACTTTTTTTCTCCTGCCTTTTCAACACTAGTTGTGTTTCCACCCAAACAGACTCTTCTATTTATCTAACATTCAGCGTGAAGAGTTCACTCGCGCTGTCGCTATAATCCATGACACTTGTCCAAATATTTCCGAGGGCCGCTGCACATCTGTAATCCGGTAAACAGACGCTTACAGCGCTTTCAGTGTCTCATTTACCACACTTGTACTACGGTAAACAGTGCAGTGATTGTAGGAGACTGAAGCGTTGATCAGATCTGATAAAGAGACAGATCCAGACGATCACAGATCCACTGATGTAAACCCTGAGCTCGTCTGAACTGCATTAGTCTGCGTGTGTTTGAGCTCTGGCAGGAATCAGATGTTCTTGAACGCGTCGTGTGTTTACCTTCCCGGTCCAAACACTCGCAGGGAGCCAGCGCACGAAACACACGAGACACACGAGCACGAGTGTGAGTCTGACACTGATGAAGCTCAAACCTGCTGCTCTCCTCCTGATGTGAACCAGAGAACATCAGACCTCTCTGGAGGAAGCTCTGCATTACTGCGGGTTTCTGAGCCAATCAGCTGATCGGCAGATGTCATGTGACATGATGACATCAGCAGCTCGAGAACACACTGTTTTAAGACTTGATAGATTTTTCATTAAACAAGATGTCATGTTTTAATCAAAGATCATGAAATAAGATTTAAACGAACGGAACGAACGGAACGAATGACTCCTGGGAAGCGCCGACGTTCCTCAGGGATCAGAACATTCCCCAGCGACTCCGTCCCTGACACACACACACACACACACACACACACACACACACACACACACACTCACACTCACACACTCAAACACATCAGAACATTCCCGAGAGACTCCGTCCCCGACACACACACACACACACACACACACACACACACACACACACACACACATACACACATACACACACACACAAGCACATTCCCGAGCGACTCTGTCCCTGACACACACACACACACACACACACACACACACACACATACAGACACACAAGCACATTCCTGAGCGACTCCGTCCCTGACACACACACACACGCACACACACACACACACACACACGCACACACACACACACACACACTCTCGCACAGATTTACAGTCACATGCTGCCACTCTTCTGAGAGCCCTAACTTACTCTGCTCAGAGGTCAGAGGTCAGGGTGGCTTCCTGCTCTGACCTCGGGGAGTTCAGAGGTCAAGAAGCGTCCCGTGAGGTCAGAGTGACGCTGAATATGAACCCAGATGTTTCTCCCTCGGAGGATTAAAGCGGACACAAATCAGTCAAAGCACTGAGGAACATCATAGTTCTGACTCCACTGGCAGATCTCTGCTCTCTGAACTCAAACTCACTTTCAGAACTCAAGATTATGATATTAATATGGTCAGTCATCGCTCCTCCAGTGAATGAGTCTCCATGAGGAACAGTGTTTTCTGGAGGAGACGAGCTGTGAAGCATCACTCTTTACTCGAGGTGGAGTCGGTCACCACGGCAACACTCGAACCCTCTGAGAGCAAACACACTCACACACTCACACACTGACCGGGGGGAAGTGCCACTTAAACTTTACAAGAGAAACACACACACACACACATGCAGCAGCAGCAGCACACTGGGGCCAGTGTTCAGATCCATGCCTTTGTTTGAACCCTTCATTCACACAATCACAATCACAGACACATGCACACACTCACTCACACACTCACACACACACACACACACACACACACACACACACTCAGACTCAGATTCAAACACACACACACACACACACACTCTGATTCCGACTCAGATTCAAACACACACACACACACACACACACACACACACATTTAGTGTCATTTAAACCTGTAAATAATCAGAACATTTGAGGAATTTGAAAAATTTTATCTGGATAAAAGCGTCCACTAAACACAACTCAAATGAATGTAAATATTAAAATAGAGAAACATTACAACATAAAATGAATGGTCAATATTCTGTAACTAATCAAATATATGTAAATGAGTGTGAGTGATGATTGACAGACTCAGATCATGACTCATTTTAACGTTAACAGAACATCATTCTTCACACATTATGAGAACGTTACTTTTGAATTTTCTCTGAACATTCCGAAACCCGAAGCAACATTTAAAAACTGTTACATGAACGTCCAACTGAAACATTCCACGAGCTTTGAACGAACGTTCCATTAACGTTACTGGAAGAACCTTGACAGAACGCTCAATGTCAGCTGAGAACATTTATCCTGAATGGTGTAATAAATCTAATATTTCTGTTTTATTTCTATCTATGAAAAGCAAAGATTTCACTGGATCCGTTCCTGCTCATCTTTTCCCATCATGCTCTTCTCCCGGAGCCATCCCGACACGAGAACGCCTTCCTTCACTTGTAAATGACGTGATTGTGGTCGATTCGACATAGTTCTCCTGTTTCTCCGGCGCCCAGAAGAGGAAGTGAATATGAGGAGAGTTAAAGAGCAAAACATCAAGAGCAACTTTCTGACCCGGCGGAGAGAGAGCCGGAGCGAGAGACGGAGGGAGAGACGGGCGTTCTTCACGCTTTAAGAGTTCCTTTAGTCCAGTGCTGTCAGATGGAGACGATTGAGAGAAAAGCCGAGCGCTGAAAGCTCTTTCTCTCCGCGTTTCTCTCCGCATTTGCATGTAAAAGCTGAATGCTCCTCGCTTCCCCGTAACCATGGCGACCGCAGAAAAGGTGCAAAATTCAGTCGGCTGAACTTAAAACGACTTTATTAAAGTGTCAGTGATCAGAGACAGACACAGAAGCGCTCAGTGTTCGCCGTTACACGCTCAAAAAGCTTAATGACCTGCTAAGAGCATTACGCTCTAAAGACTTGTTGATGCTCACGCCTGGAGAAAAAAAAGATTAATTCCCTGAAAATTGCAGGAATTTGAGCGAAACACAAGAGCTTTTGTGCTGGAAGAGCCAGTGGGAAGCTTTAGATGCGACGCACCGTTCCCGGCCTTCAGAGCTGTCATTCAGTTCATTAAACACACCTCGCCTTTCACAATATTACAGAATATATGTTTAATGAATGAACGGTTGACTTGTAGATTGGAACGTCGTCCAGCTGACAGGGAACGTTCCGGCAAGGTTACGAACAAACGCTCCTCCAGTAACATTGATAAGAGTTCTCTGGTCTTTAATAATGTTCTCAGAACATTATATTATACATCGCTCGTGGAATGTTTCAGTTGGACGTTCATGTAACAGTTTTTAAATGTTACTTTTTGTTTCGGAATGTTCAGAGAACATTCAAAAGTAACGTTCTCATAATGTGTGAAGAATGGAATGTTCACGTAACGTCTTCAGAACACGTAAAAAAGGATGGCTCGGAGAGGAGAGCATGATGGGAAATAGGCGGATGATCAGGAGCGGATCGAGCGAAATGTTTCATTCATTCGGTCCGCATAAATTCCACAAGTTTCATAGATACAAATAATCTTTTTGAAATATAAACGGAAATATTAGATTTATAAAGATTTTCAGGATAGATGTTCTCAGCTGACAGGGAACGTTCTGGCAAGGTTCTGGACAAACGTTCTTCCAGTAACATTGATAAGAGTTCTCTGGTCATTAATAATGTTCTCAGAGCATTATATTATACATCGCTCGTGGAATGTTTCAGTTGGACGTTCATGTAACAGTTTTTAAATGTTGCTTCTTGTTTCGGAATGTTCAGAGAACATTTAAATGTAACGTTCTCATAATGTGTGAAGAATGATGTTCAGTTAAAACATTTCAAAAGTTCTTCCAGTAACATTAACAGAATGTTCGATCAAAGTTATCTGGTCTTTAATAACGTCATCAAGACTTTATACATCATTTATGGAACATTTTAACTCGACGTTTTATCCGTCGAATGTTTTTCAAATGTTCAGAGAGCATTCAAAAGTAACGTTCCCAGTAGACTTTATAATGTGCCTTTAACAGAGTTTGTCTTTCCGAACACAAAATGAGATATTTAGCACACACATGATGACCATAAGCTCCATATAAGCGCTATAGAACTAAATGATATCGAAGTATATTGGCATTAAACTCGTGCTCTAGTTATATGTGTGAGAAACAGACGCAGTATGTTCTCTCTCGTTTAACATACTAAGTCTCCTTCCCTCTTCCTCCTTTTAAAACAGTGTTTTTCTTCAAGTTCATTCTACATTTACTGGAGAAGCAAAATGACTGAAGATAGTAAGTCTTGTTTAATTAGATGAGCTTATGCGTAAAACAAGAACAGATATCTGCTAATATGGAGATTTTTGGTCACTATTTTAAGTCCTAAATATTTTATTTTATTTTTTATGTTCAGAAAGACAGAAAATCTCATTGCCAACCAAAAAATATTTATATATATTCAGCAAATGTCATTCTTTCCGTCCTCCGTGTGTCCTCTAAATCTGGCCGGTGTAAGGAGTGGACGTCTAGCTGTTAAACAGGGAAACAAACCCCACAATAATCACACAGTAATAATCCTTCACACACTCAGAATCTCTCGCGAGGAAGAAGATCAAACTCTTTGTGCTTCTCCGGGACGTCCTGGGGTTTATCCGCTCTCCGTCGGCTTTGTGTAATTAATGAGTTTATGATTTATGCACATAACTAATAACAAACAGCATCATAAATAAAAAGCAGCTCTCTAACGAAGATGCTCATAATTACCCAAATGGGAGCCATAATGAGCTGGAAAAATGCATCAGAAAACTCTGGAATGATGAAATATGAAAGATGCCGAGTCTTTAGCTTTATAGTGTTGTTTATGATGACACTCGATGAAAAGCGACAGCTCTGTAAACCGAGAGAGCGAGGGATGATTTCACTGTAAGACCAACAAACACACACAGAAAATAACAGTGATCTGGCAGATGCGGATAAACACTGCACTAATTCTGCTTCAACACACACAGACGACACAAATAAACATGTTCCCAACGCAACATCCTCAGATCCCACACCACGGGAATATTGCTTTCTGACAAACCACGGCTTCACTCCCAATGAAAAGACTGTCATCATTTATTTACACTGTCATTAAATCATTGACATACTATTATAGTTTTTATGCATATTTTATATTTTATTTACATTTTTAGTTCACTTTCATTTTTATATGGCTAATATATATATATATATATTTATTTTTGCCATATACATTTTATATATATATATATATATATATATATATATATATATATATATATATTGCTTTTTTTTTTTTTTTTTTCAATTAATAAAAATGCTTTATTTAACCCCAGTTCATAGCATGATCTCCATGCACATTATATATGTGACCCTGGTCCACAAAACCAGTCACATGGGTCAATTTTTAGAAATTGAGATGTATACATCATCTGAAAGCTGAATAAATAAGCTTTCCATTGATGTGTGGTTTGTTAGGATAGGACAATATTTGGTCGAGATACAACTATTGTAAATCTGGAATCTGAAGATGCAAAAAAATTGAAACATTGAGAAAATCTCCTTTAAAGTTGTTCATTTATGTTGGCGATTGTGCTGCATTCACTCACAGAAATACATGTTTTATATATTTACGGTAGGAAATTTACTAAATATCTTCATGGAACATGATCTTTACTTAATATCCTCATGATTTTTGGCATAAAAGAAAAATGGATAATTTTGACCCATACAATGTATAGTTGGCTATTGCCACAGATAAACCCGTGCGACTCGAGACTGGTGACGTGATCCAGGGTCACATATATATATATACAGTAGAGTATAAAAATGAAGGTGTTTTTGATATAAGTCTGTGGCGAGGCAGGATTTTCAGTGAATAACAACACAAAAGTAGAAGTACAGCTTCATATGACCTAGTTATGATGCTTTCATAATGCAGAGATTGGGCTAAACATCTCCTTTTGCTATTAACTGAAGAAAGAAAGGCTTGGAACGACATGAGGGTGAGAAAATAATGACCGCATTTTCATCCGAGCCTGAAGTAACCCTCAAAACGAAAAAACCCAGCAGGAGTCGGCCAACGTGTGACGACGGTATTGAGTTATCTGAGCGAGCCGCCTGAGAATTCATATCCACGGCCCAACATAACATCCATATGGAAGAGATTAGCATCGGTAAGCAGGTTTCTTTCACTCCAACACTAATTTTTAGAGGCTGTTTGAAGGGTTTTCGGACACACAATCCTGGCGACTATGCAAACACTGAAATAACATTCACACACACACACGGGTCGCTCGACAGATCAACTCCAGATGACCAGTGAACGAGGACACACACCTAAAACACCTGAAGCAGGTCTGAGATCAGGTGAGGAATAAGCAGATCCAGACGTGACGACGGCCGATGATCTGAGGAGCCGTCTCGGGTTACGGGTCACAAATCTGATGCATTTAAGCACTTAAAGGGTTAGTTCACCCAAAAATGAAAACTCTGTCAGTAATCACTCTCCCTCGTGTTGTTCAACCCCGTCAGACTTTCGTTCATCTTCAGAACACAAATGAAGATATTTCTGATGAAATCTGAGAGCTGTCTCACTCCTCCATAGGCTTCTGGGTAATCCAGATCTGCCATCCCAGAAGAGTGAGTAAAGACATCGTTAAAATAGTCCAAGTGACTACAGTGGCTCTTGTTTAAAGTGTTTAAAGCAGAATCTCGCTTAATTTTAATACATTTGTAGACTAGACTTAATATCTTCAGTCATGTTTCTTCTCCAGTAAATGTATCTTGATTTAAGAATATTTAGATATTAGTGCTGGAAAACGAGAGGATCATGACTTTTGTAGTGAGTGATGATGTCACACGTATGTCGTTCAGACCGGCCAATCGCAGAGAGGTATGATGAGAAATAATAAGCATATTACTTTCACACACAGACAGAGACAACACACACACACACACACTATTGTTAGGGCTGAACAAGGGCTATCATTACGGCTGAACAATTCATCAAAATTGTGCAATAATAATAATGAAATATGACTTTAATGATATATATATATATATCTATACAAATATTTTTATATATTTATAATTTTTGTGCAAAATTCTGCAGCCCTACAACCCTCTTTATTGCATTTTAAATTTCAATTGCAATTTTTATCAGGATTGCAATTTCAATTTAAAATTTTTTTTTTTAGCTTATTTCATATTTAAAAAAGTGTGCAGTATATATAATTATGTAACATAAAATATGTAATAATTATTATGAACCAGTGCTGTAATTGTAAACTAACACTATTCAAAACTGATTTTGTTAAGTGCATAAAGCTTCAATTAAAAATATATATATAAATATTAGAAATTATGGATTGCCAAATTCAATAATGAAAAAAGTTTAAGCACTAAAACAGAAGTTAATTAAACTTATATAAAAATATTAAAAAAGAAATTAATAAAAAAAGACAAAGGCACATAACAAAATTACTAAAACTTGAAATAAAATAAATAAAGGCCAATTCAAAACATGGATAAATCTAATACCAGTATATAAATATGACCAAAATAACACTGTAATGAAGTATATATTCTCAAATATATATATATATTCATATTGTGGTGTTAATGAAGCTTTGACGCAGGATGGTGTGACCCTGAACTCAAATCAGACTCAATCGAGTGTGTTTGCTCACGATGTCACTTCCTGCAGCCTGACCCACAATCAGCACAGCAAACACACCCATAAATCACTGTCAACACACACACACACACACACACACACACACACCCTCACGCTGAGACAGACAGACAGGCCGCGAGAGAAAGACAGAAAGCGTCGGGAGACACAGTCATGCTGATTCTGTAAAACTGCAGCTCAAAACACACGCAGCTGCCTTCAATTACGCAGCGAAACACACAAACACACACACAAACACACACACACACACGCGCGTCTGCCGCTGCTCGCATTCAACCTCGTTTCTCTGACTCTTTAAAGTTGGACTCTTACAACAAACATTCGTTTCTATGTGCGCAAACAAACCCGTTCGTTTCTCAGCTTGTGTTCTAGAGAACTGTGGTTAGTTGAGTCAACTATTGCTCGTAGAGACGCGATCAGACCTCAAACTCTTCACGCGTGTTGAACTGAAAACACACACTGAATGCAGACATGCACATTTGAAAGCAAGGAATAGCACTGAAATGAACTGAAAGCAATCATGCTGCATTTATCAAGACAAACTATAAATGCTGAAAGTTTTGAAAATGTCTAAAAAGCGTGCAAGTTTTATAGAAAGTTTAACTTTGTGGGTCACTGTGGAGGAACACTTCATTTCCCAGAATGCATTAGACGTGTGAGTCTTCCTGTCATTCCAACTCAACTTCCTGTGGACTGCGTTCAGTTCACATTCAAACTCATGAACCAAAGAGAGACAATTCTTAAATTCTGGACTTTGCTCAAAATATGCAAATGATAGCAACGTCTCAATATGATCTCAAACATTTATCATCAAATAAATTCATTTTACTGCTTTATACTCTTATTCTTGTTCTTTATGGGCATCAATGGTTCCATAAAGGGGTCATGAACTGAGGAATTAAATAGTCCTTGATGCTCTGACAAGCTCATTGTACTAGAAAAATATCAGAACGCTAAACTTCCTCCTCAGTCCAAAAACAGCTTTTATTGAAACTAAGCTCAAAATGTTACATTATGATGTAATAGTGTGACGAAAGAAGACCGACGCCCACTTCTA
>NC_138233.1:2483602-2491102 GCF_964197995.2 Scardinius erythrophthalmus
TGAAGGATCATGTGACACTGAAGACTGGAGTAATGATGCTGAACATTCAGCTTTGATCACAGGAATAAATTACACTTTACTATATATATTTTTTTTTTTTTCGTATATATATATATATTTTTTTTTTTATTATTATTATTTTTTTTTTTAAATAAATGCAGCTTTGATGAGCAGAAACTGCTTTTGACTGGTGGTGATATTGTACACTGCCTTAGATTTCCTTTCACACAACATGGAAGAACCATCAAAATCAATCACTGACACCAACAAAAAAACAGAAACTCACCTCGGCGTGTTGCGTTCTGGGCTGGCTAGCGTCGGACTCGATGGCGTACACGTCCAGCAAGTACAGATCCGAGCCTTGCTCCCGGTCCAGTTCGGCAGCCGTTTGGATCATCCCGGTGTGGCGTCCGATGGTGAACAGTCGGCCCGCGGCCTTCCCTCCGCTACGAACCGAAACTATAAAAAACTCCACCTTGGTGCCGGTGCCGCGAGGACTGGAGGCGTCCAGAGAGATAACGTTGGTTCCCGGCGGCTGGCCTTCCTTTAAATTGGTGATGTATTTGGGTTGGGAGAAAACCGGGCCATCGGTACCCTGAAGGAGTATGGTTAGCTCCGTACGTGAGGTTTTGCGATCCGTGCCGTGATCCGTAGCCGACACGGTTAAACTATAGATGAGCTTTGAGGGAACGAGCTGAGATGCTAATCTGATATCTCCACTGTAGCGATCCATTATAAACGTGTCTGAATCTCCTCTTACAAGTTCGTACTCCACCTCTCCGTTCGCCCCTTCGTCTGGATCAAAAGCGATCACAGTTGTCAGAATGGATCCGATCACGATGTTAGATTCTGCAACTAGTGCATTCTGGGAGATGAATGTCGGGATGTTGTCGTTTTGGTCCGTCACCCATATAGTGACGTTTTTAAGAGCGAAACGGCGAAACTCGGATGGCACGGCTTGGTCGGTGGCTTTGATTGTAAGCTCAAAAAGGTTTGAGAACTCTCTGTCGATGTTTTTATTCGTGTAGATAACGCCAGACGAAGGGTCTATGCTAAAGTGAGCACCCCTGGGTGTCTGCTGGACGATCGAGTACTCGAGCTCGCCGTTGATATCGGCGTCCGTGTCGTGAGCCGTTATAGTCATAACCGAGGTTGAGAGCGGGAGGTTTTCAGGGATTGACTTAAAAATGTCACCTGGTGTAAAAACAGGAGGGTTGTCGTTAAAATCCCTCACGTGGATTAACACCGGAATTGAGGAAGACTTAGACGGCCTTCCGTTATCTTTAGCCGTCACGTTGAGTTTGTAAAGGGACTGAGTTTCATAGTCAAGTTTCTTGACTAGGAAGATGCTGCCGGTGTTGGGACTGATGCTGAAAGTGCCGTGGTTGTTTGTAGCAGAAATGCTGTATGTGATTTCAGCGTTGGATCCCGAATCAGAGTCCGTGGCAGTTATCGAGGCGACTAGCTCTCCAATCCGCATGTTCTCCAGCACATCCACTGTGAGGGTTGATTTGGGAAAAGACGGAGAGTTATCGTTGTCATCCAGAACGCTGATGCTCAGCACACAAGTGGATGACAGAGGCACAATCCCAGAGTCCTCAGCTATAATTTTAAGGGAGTAAAAGGGCGTCGACTCGAAGTCTAGTTTTCCCACTAGCGTAACCTGACCAGAGCTGCCATCAATGCTAAACTGTTTTTCCTCATTTCCCTCTATTATGTCGTAGCGAACAAGTCCGTTTTTATTCTCATCCACATCTGAGGCAGAGACTCGGAGCAGTTGCGTCATATTCGGTGCGGATTCAGAGATTGAGCCCTGGTAAATGTCTTTGGTGAACTTCGGTGGGTTGTCATTGATGTCTTGTATGTAGACTTGAACTTTAGCCTGGTCTTTGAGAGGCTTGGGAAGGCCTTGATCGGAAGAAACGACTGTGAAACTGAACACCGAAGCTCCTCTTTGTCTCATGAGAGATTCACGGTCAAACTGTAGCGTGCTAGTCAACACGCCCGTGATGGCGTTGAGCTCGAAATTCAACTGAGGCGTTTCAAAGGAGTAACGGACTTCGCAGTTCGGCCCGAAGTCTTTATCCTCAGCGAAGACACGCCCGACGAGAGATCCTCGTTCCCGCTCTTCCTCGAAGTGAAACACGTAATTAGTGCTATTGAAAAGCGGACGATTGTCGTTGACGTCGTCGAGGAGAACCGTCACATTAACGCTCGCGCTCAGCGGCTCGACGGCTCTGTCTTTGGCCACCACTAATAAACTATACCGATCTTGTACTTCTCGATCCAAATCTGCTTTAATATACAACTGTCCATCGGGAAAAATCCCAAAAACGTCATTCGTGTTCCCGTTTGTGATGTCATACACAATTTCCCCATTGAGCCCAGAGTCTTTATCGCTGGCCTCCACTTTAAAAAAACGACTATTTACCGGCTCGGATTCCAAGATGGTGACTTCGTAGGAGAGCTGGTCGAACACTGGCGCGTTGTCATTTACGTCGTACACGCTAATAGTGAGAATAAAGCTGGATGTGCGCTGAGGGACGCCGAGGTCAGAGGCCACGACCTCCAGCTGGTAGGAACTGGTTGTGACCTCTAGGGGGCCGGTGAGAGAGATCAATCCGTGCTTTTCGTGAATGTGAAACAAACCTTTAGGGTTTTGTTTGAGGCTGTACACGATCATGCCATTTGTGCCCTCATCCGGATCCGAAGCTTTCGCCTGGAATATATGAAGACCGGCGGCCCAGTTTTCAACAGCGCTAACGTGCTCGACAGCATGAATAAAACGAGGTGCGTTATCGTTTAAATCTTTCACTGTGATATTAACTACCGCTTCCCCTGTAACCTCCCCACTCCTAGCGACCACCGTTAGCTGGTAAAACGCCTGCTCTTCTCTGTCTATAACACCCGAAGCTATGATCTGCCCAGTGCCGCGTTTAACATCAAACAAACCGCGTTGGTCGCCCGAAGCGATTAAATAAGTGATATTAGTGTTCAGATCTACCGTTGTGGCCGATACAGTGCCAATAATGCTATCAATCGCCACATTTTCAAACATAACGAAGCTGTATTCATTCTGACTGAATACAGGAGGGTTATCTTGCGTATCTATAACCGTGATCGTGACTATAGCGTGTGTGCGCGAACGCAACCCGCCTCCGTCGGTCGCCGAAACCTGCAGCTGATACGCGGTTTTTTCCTCTCTATCAAGTGGCACTAGAGTCGTGATTTTACCAGAGTTACTGTTAATGTGAAACTTGTAGGAGTCACCAGCAGTGATGGCGTACTTAACAGTGCCGTTGCGACCCAAATCAGGATCGGAAGCGGTTACAACACTCACGAATGAGCCGGACGGCTCGTTTTCTTTAACGTTAGCGAAATATTGCACGGGGTAAAACACCGGGCTGTTATCGTTAACATCTTTCAGTGTGATATTGACTTTGCAGTTGGAGTAAAGGGGAGGCGTTCCTGCATCGGTGGCTTTGATGTGCAGAAGATAAGAGCTTTCCTCTTCTCTATCTAACTCAGCTGCTGAACTCAAACGGCCTGAAATCGCATCTAATCTAAATTGATTCTGAACGCTAACAGGGGTTTCTGTATCAAATGAGAATCGGATCGTGCCGTTTGACCCGAGATCCGAATCCGTCGCGGACAACACCACAAGCTCAGATCCGACAGGGGAGTGTTCGACTAGCGAAACGTGATATGTGTTTTGCGTAAAAGTAGGGATTTGATCGTTAACGTCTGTTATATTCACAATCAGTTTGGTGTAGGAGATTCTCGGCTGCAGACCTTGGTCTTTAGCGCTGATATTTAGCACTATTTGAGATTCTTTTTCTCTGTCGAGTTCTGCCGCACTGGTCACCAAACCACTGTTCTCGCTGATGGCAAACCAACCCAAACTGTTTCCAGACACAAGTGAGTAACGGAGATTGGCGTTCTGCCCGGAGTCTCCATCTGTAGCCGAGACCCCTTTAATGTAACTGCCTTTGGGAATGTCTTCGCTTATGTCTACTTTATACACAGCTTCCTGAAATATAGGCGGATGGTCGTTAATATCATTCACAAATATGACCAAACTTGCGAAAGACGAGCGAGACACGGGCTTGCCGTTATCTGACACTGAAACAGTGAGGTTGTATGAGGAGATTCTCTCTCTGTCTAACACACTTGCTACTTTGATTAGACTCAGATTTGGGACGGGCGAACTGTGGACGTCAAAGTGTCTCTGCTCGTTTCCACCGAGTATCGAAACCGTGATATTACCGTTAGCGGTAGACGAGTCCGAATCAGAAACGGTCAATAACGCTACGACCGTCCCAACTTGTGCGTTTTCATCCACCGAAGCGAATTTGGACGTTGTAGGGAAGTAGCGAAATTTAACAACAGGGTCGTTGTCATTAACATCAAGCAATTTGATAGTGGCTTCAGACCTGACTGAGAGAGAGGGAATGCCGTTATCTACAGCATGGATGGTTAGGGAATACTCTTTCTTAGTCTCATAATCTAACCCGTCCTTTATAATAACAGTCCCGGATTTGGGGTCAATCTGAAATGGAGTTCCTTCATCTAAAGAATATGTAATATCAGCATTCGCACCCTCATCCAAGTCTGTGGCTGATATCTGAAGCACACTGGAGCCAATGGCAGAGTCCTCAAACACACTGGTCTGGTACTGGTCCTGGTCAAACGCAGGCGGGTTGTCGTTTATATCCTGAATTGTGACGTTTACCTGCAGGTACCCGAACTTTTTAGGTTCTCCTTTGTCTTCAACCTGGATTAGGAGCTGATAGAAAGGGGTTATTTCTCTGTCAAGCCCTCCTGTGGACACGAGGTGCAGAAACGCGCCCTCACCGCTCGGGTTTACGGTGATATCCAGGCGAAATTTACGCTGATCGTTCCCGTTAATGATTCGGTAAGTCGTGTGATCCACTCCATTGGTCCCGATGTCTGAATCCGTCGCGGTGTCTAATATAACCTGACGCCCGTTGCTCGCGTCCTCTTTAAACGACACCACGATCGACGCGTCGGGAAACACGGGCGCGTTATCATTAATATCCAGAACCACGATGCGCACTTCAGTTGGGTAAGTCGGCTGACTGGATAAAACCACAACATTAATGATATTACTCGGCAGAACTTCTCGATCGATCACTGAGGACGTGTATATGACGCCCGTCGTGGCGTTGATGGAAAAAAGTTTGTGTTGTTCGCTGAATCTGTATGTGAAAGTGGGTTTGGTATTGATAGTGCCCACATATGTGCCCACTGGCTGCTCTTCCAGAACCTCAAACTCCTGCCGAACTTGACTGGATAAAGAATAGCGCGATAAAGTCCATAAAACGAATAAAATGAGGTGCAAAGTGTCCATAGATGTACCTGAACGCGCCATGATCACAGATCCAGTCAGGGTTTCTCCAAGCCTGATACATTCAACTCACATTTGCATTGTATCCAAAAAAGAAAAGAAAGAAAAAAAAAGATGAATATGTATCCAAATGTATCCGCGTTTGGTGTTTTAAGCAAACTTAAGGTAAAGTTGAGTTCTCACTGTTGTAATTCCACAGGTTTAATCCTTCAAAAAATCCTTTTACGGGAGGAAAAAGAGTTCATTCGCATGCAGTAAAATCCTGTCAGAATTTCACCCTGTAGAACTCAACGCGTTCCTCTCATGATGAGGAAGATGATGATGGAGTTTCCATTGTGAGGAGAAAGGAAAAGTTCGCCGTCAGTAAAATCCTCAGGTCTCACACTGCACAAGAGTTTTTCCTGAAGGAAATAAAGGAGCTCTAATATTATCCCTGTGATTCTGATACGGGATGTCCCGCGGAATAACGGTGACCAAACTTCACTTTACTGCCCTGACAGAGAACAAAAGCCCGAGTTGCGAAAGTGCCCGCCCTCCTGTCCTGCTATTGGCTCTCTGTGTGAGACCCCGCCCCTCTCTGGCTCCCCTTTCTATTGTAAAGTCATCGCCTCGGCTGCTGATTGGACGAGGAGGATGTCAATCACCGCATGGACTGAATATTACAAGCGAGTTGCGCTCCAGGTATTGGATGTACCGTTATGTGCCCACAATAACATTCCCAACTTAACTTATAAACTTATAACTCTCCAATAAATACATTTATGTATTTGGTAACACTTACCGCTTAAAATAAGGTTCATTAGTTAACAACATTAATTATCACGAACTAATAATGAACTACACTTATACAGCATGTAATAATCTTTGTTAATGTTAATTTCAACATGCATTATTAAAATCTTGTTAACATTAGATAATGCACCGTGAACTAACATGAACAAACAATGAATGACTGTATTTTTGTTAACAAAAACAGTAACAAATGGTTATGTTCATGTTAGTTTAAACATTAACTGATGTTAATGTTATTGTAAAGTATTAAAAAAAATGTTTAGCAAATGCTTGTAAATGTTGCTTTTGTTTTATTTGATCACAATGATTTTTTCCCCCCAATAACTTTATATTTAAAGAACGTTGTTTTTGGTGCTGAAAATCACAAGCTTTATTTTTTTCATATTAGAGTTTCTCATGCTCGGTTGGGAAATGAGCTCTATTAGTTTATTAAGTTACAAACACAATCAGAAGCAACAGTTCCTCAATGAAGCGTCCCTGTAGTTCGAGATTCAGCAGCGCGTGGCGCCATCTAGCGGTCAGATACTGTAGTCTAGAGTTTAACAGATGAGATGAAGCCTAATCAAGCATTGCAGGGGTCAAAATATCCTTTCTTTATTAACTGGTAGTATAAAGCTTCTTATCTGAGTGGAAATGAAATGTCCAGCAGATCCGGTTCTCGGACACCATCAGACAGTAAATCGGATTATCCGCCTGGATCTGTCCTCGTTCCACTAATCTCCCTGTGTTCAGTCCTGTATGGTTATTCTGTTTGTGCTGATCTTTTAATTGGGCCCGATGCCTTGATGTTTCTTTTCTCTTTAATTAAAAACGTCTGCTGGGTCTGATGAGGCTAATTTTAGCCCATTAATGCAGCATTCATGCTCCACTGACCTACTTGAAGAACAAATAAGTACACAAATGCACCAGGAAGCGTTCGAGACTTTATTGATTCATTGACTAACTGATTTAAAATAGAAATTATTCCTGCTTTTGGGAAAAAAACTAAAAACTCACCATGCAAACATACGCAAGAACTGCTTCAGTCCAGTGTTCTGCTTTCAAACATCTATAGCTCAAAACTGCACTTGTTTCAACCCAAATCTGGGTCTAATACGGAAAACCCAGCCGTTGGGTTACATTTCTAACAACTCTGCATTTTTTAGAGTGTGCCGTAGTAAATGAATTTAGTGAAGTCTGTCCTCCAAAATAAAACTTTACGATAATGCCCCGTTGGTTAAAGACATTTAATGCATTAGCTAGCAATACATTATATACAGTAGTGAACAAAAATACAACTGTTGTTGGTTCACGTCAATCAGCGCCATTATATAATTATGTTAACAGATTGATAGTGTAGT
>NC_138233.1:2496102-2503602 GCF_964197995.2 Scardinius erythrophthalmus
AAGTTTATCTATCCATCATAAAAGTGCATCTATCCATCATAAAAGTGCATCTGTCCATCATAAAAGTGCATCTATCCATCATAAAAGTGCATCTATCCATCATAAAAGTGTATCTATCATCATAAAAGTGCATCTGTCCATCATAAAAGTGCATCTGTCCATCATAAAAGTGTATCTATCATCATAAAAGTGCATCTGTCCATCATAAAAGTGCATCTGTCCATCATAAAAGTGTATCTATCATCATAAAAGTGCATCTATCCATCATAAAAGTGCATCTATCCATCATAAAAGTGCATCTATCCATCATAAAAGTGCATCTATACATCATAAAAGTTTATCTATCCATCATAAAAGTGTATCTATCCATCATAAAAGTGCATCTATGTATCTATCCATCATAAAAGTGCATCTGTCAATCATAAAAGTGCATCTATCCATCATAAAAGTGCATCTATCCATCATAAAAGTGCATCTGTCCATCATAAAAGTGCATCTATCCATCATAAAAGTTTATCTATCCATCATAAAAGTGTATCTATCCATCATAAAAGTGCATCTATGTATCTATCCATCATAAAAGTGCATCTATCCATCATAAAAGTGCATCTATCCATCATAAAAGTGCATCTATCCATCATAAAAGTGCATCTATCCATCATAAAAGTGCATCTGTCCATCATAAAAGTTTATCTATCCATCATAAAAGTGTATCTATCCATCATAAAAGTGCATCTATGTATCTATCCATCATAAAAGTGCATCTGTCAATCATAAAAGTGTATCTATCCATCATAAAAGTGCATCTATGTATCTATCCATCATAAAAGTGCATCTATCATCATAAAAGTGCATCTGTCCATCATAAAAGTGTATCTGTCCATCATAAAAGTGTATCTATCCATCATAAAAGTGCATCTATCATCATAAAAGTGTATCTGTCCATCATAAAAGTGTATCTGTCCATCATAAAAGTGCATCTGTCCATCATAAAAGTGTATCTATCCATCATAAAAGTGCATCTATGTATCTATCCATCATAAAAGTGCATCTATGTATCTATCCATCATAAAAGTGCATCTGTCCATCATAAAAAGTGTATCTGTCCATCATAAAAGTGCATCTATCCATCATAAAAGTGCATCTATCCATCATAAAAGTGCATCTATCCATCATAAAAGAGCATCTATCATCATAAAAGTGCATCTGTCATCATAAAAGTGCATCTGTCCATCATAAAAGTGTATCTATCCATCATAAAAGTGCATCTATGTATCTATCTATCATAAAAGTGCATCTTTCCATCATAAAAGTGCATCTATCCATCATAAAAGTGTATCTATCATCATAAAAATGCATCTGTCCATCATAAAAGTGCATCTGTCCATCATAAAAGTGCATCTATCCATCATAAAAGTGCATCTATCCATCATAAAAGTGCATCTGTCCATCATAAAAGTGCATCTGTCCATCATAAAAGTGCATCTGTCCATCATAAAAGTGCATCTATCCATCATAAAAGTGCATCTATCCATCATAAAAGTGCATCTATCTATCATAAAAGTGCATCTGTCCATCATAAAAGTGCATCTGTCCATCATAAAAGTGTATCTGTCCATCATAAAAGTGCATCTGTCCATCATAAAAGTGCATCTGTCCATCATAAAAGAGAATCTATCCATCATAAAAGAGCATCTATCCATCATAAAAGAGCATCTGTCCATCATAAAAGTGCATCTGTCCATCATAAAAGAGCATCTATCCATCATAAAAGTGCATCTATCCATCATAAAAGTGCATCTGTCCATCATAAAAGAGCATCTATCCATCATAAAAGTGCATCTGTCCATCATAAAAGTACATCTGTCCATCATAAAAGTGCATCTATCCATCATAAAAGTGCATCTGTCCATCATAAAAGTGCATCTGTCCATCATAAAAGAGCATCTATCCATCATAAAAGTGCATCTGTCCATCATAAAAGTGCATCTGTCCATCATAACAGTGCATCTGTCCATCATAAAAGTGCATCTGTCCATCATAAAAGTGCATCTATCCATCATAAACGTGCATCTGTCCATCATAAAAGTGCATCTATCATCATAAAAGTGCATCTATCCATCATAAACGTGCATCTGTCCATCATAAAAGTGCATCTATCCATCATAAAAGTGCATCTATCCATCATAAAAGTTCATCTATCCATCATAAATGTGCATCTATCCATCATAAAAGTGCATCTATCCATCATAAAAGTGCATCTGTCCATCATAAAAGTGCATCTATCCATCATAAAAGAGCATCTATCATCATAAAAGTGCATCTATCCATCATAAAAGTGCATCTATCCATCATAAAAGTTCATCTATCCATCATAAATGTGCATCTATCCATCATAAAAGTTCATCTATCCATCATAAAAGTGCATCTATCCATCATAAAAGTGCATCTATCCATCATAAAAGTGCATCTGTCCATCATAAATGTGCATCTATCCATCATAAAAGTGCATCTGTCCATCATAAAAGAGCATCTATCCATCATAAAAGTGCATCTATCCATCATAAAAGTGCATCTGTCCATCATAAAAGAGCATCTATCCATCATAAAAGTGCATCTGTCCATCATAAAAGTACATCTGTCCATCATAAAAGTGCATCTATCCATCATAAAAGTGCATCTGTCCATCATAACAGTGCATCTGTCCATCATAAAAGTGCATCTGTCCATCATAAAAGTGCATCTATCCATCATAAACGTGCATCTGTCCATCATAAAAGTGTATCTATCCATCATAAAAGTGCATCTATCATCATAAAAGTGCATCTGTCCATCATAAAAGTGTATCTATCCATCATAAAAGTGCATCTGTCCATCATAAAAGTGCATCTATCATCATAAAAGTGCATCTGTCCATCATAAAAGTGTATCTATCCATCATAAAAGTGCATCTATCATCATAAAAGTGCATCTATCATCATAAAAGTGCATCTATTCATCATAAAAGTACATCTGTCCATCATAAAAGTGCATCTATCCATCATAAAAGTGCATCTATCCATCATAAGTGCATCTATCCATCATAAAAGTGCATCTTTCATCATAAAAGTGCATCTGTCCATCATAAAAGTGCATCTATCCATCATAAAAGTGCATCTATCCATCATAAAAGTGCATCTATCCATCATAAAAGTGCATCTGTCCATCATAAAAGTGCATCTATCCATCATAAAAGTGCATCTATCCATCATAAAAGTGCATCTATCCATCATAAAAGTGCATCTATCCATCATAAAAGTGCATCTATCCATCATAAGTGCATCTATCCATCATAAAAGTGCATCTGTCCATCATAAAAGTGCATCTGTCCATCATAAAAGTGCATCTGTCCATCATAAAAGTGTATCTATACATCATAAAAGTGCATCTATCCATCATAAAAGTGCATCTATCCATCATAAAAGTGCATCTATCCATCATAAGTGCATCTATCCATCATAAAAGTGCATCTGTCCATCATAAAAGTGCATCTGTCCATCATAAAAGTGCATCTGTCCATCATAAAAGTGTATCTATACATCATAAAAGTGCATCTATCATCATAAAAGTGCATCTATCCATCATAAAAGTGCATCTATCATCATAAAAGTGTATCTATCCATCATAAAAGTGCATCTTTCCATCATAAAAGTGCATCTATCATCATAAAAGTGCATCTGTCCATCATAAAAGTGCATCTGTCCATCATAAAAGTGCATCCGTTCAAAAAGTATAAAATGTAATGAACTCATCATTTTTGTTTTGTGATCTGAGTTATATGGTACAGTGTACATAATTAATTCTATTGGGAATCATTCAAGCAGAATGTTTTATAAGCGGCACATATCAGTGATGGGCGATAACACTTATGTTTTCAATACGATACTGATACTTTCAAGGCCAGTATCGCCGATACGATACTTGTAAACTCAACTATTAAATTAAACATTTTCTTAAATTATTGAATTACTAAGAGTAAAATGGGTAATGATAGACACTAAACATTATATTTGAAAGGCGTTTTAACATTAAATACGCCTTAATTGGAACTTATTAAAATATATTTTTTTGTTTACACATGGTTAAAATGTTTACTTGTAGTGGTAACCATGGAAATCTACAAAATATTATAGGCCTAATTGAACTATAGTCATTATAATGTTCATTTTCATAAGGGACTGCCAGTGATGTTGCAACTGTTGACAGTGTGTTTTATATTAAACTTAGTCACAGAACAGAACATCACTGAGACCAGGGACAGTTGCAACACTTTATGCAATTTTTAGCAATACATCAAAACCCAATTATACTGGAATAACCAATTTGTTATATTATAAACTTCAATCTGTCAACTGCCGAAACAATGTATTTAATTGGTTTTATGAAATATGTACAGGTTGCAAAACTGATTTTAATACAGTCTCTCCACTGTTACAACAGTGTACAGGGACGGTTGCAACACGTCTAAAATATACATAATGAATCAATCATATCATCAATACTCAAAATGGAAAATATTATTGATCAGTCATGTTATTGTGACTATTCATTTCATGTTTTTAAGTAATGATTACCTTTTTTTCTTCATACTACATGACAAAAAAGAGGTGAAACCGTCAAATTATAATGCAAGAAAATGATTTAATGGGTAGAACCTCAACTGTCACCCCCCTTTTTGAGAATGGACATTAAAATGCACTATTCAAGCTGTAATTCAAGAATGCTTTGGAGTATAGACCTAAGTTTGGTCTTGTTTTAAATGGAAAAAATAGCAGATTATTGCTGAAGTGAAAGCAAAAAAAATTAAAGTATGAAAAAGTTATGGAAGTTTAAATTTACATTAAATCAAATATAATTTATTTAATATTTTTATTTTGTATAAAATATATATTTGACAAAATATGTTTTACAAAAGAATTACTATAAAATCAAAGCCATATGTCTAACCAAGTTGTGTTCCAAATTTGAGGTTGATATCACAAAAATTGAATTTCCCATGAGATTTTGTTTGGGCGTATTACCAAAAGTAGCCACTGGGTGTCATTGAATTCCATTGAATTTAACTGTATGCATTCTGCCATAACAAATTAATACATTTCTGTCCAAATATCACTTCTGTCACAAAATATGGAACCTTGAGACTCAGACCTTTCTGACAATATGTGTTTTGTCAAGATTAGAAAATATTTTGATCATAAATTATGAAACATGACGACGCCCAAAAGGGGAGGAGCCTGATAAAATAATTTAGAGTACAGTTTCTATGGTAACACAATGTCCAATTCCAAAACTGTTTTCACAGGATGAATTCTGAGATCGTAAGCTTTCAAATGATACCTAATTTATGATAACTACTAAAATACTGTATGTCATGTAATAAAAAAGGCGATAAAAAAGATAATATTATATTTTAGAGGATATTATATATATATATATATATATATATATATTATACTTTTTAGAAGATAATATTATTTTATATTTTTTTATTGACAAATACTAGATTAAATGTTTTATTATGAACTTTTAGCATGAAAACCAAAGTTTCAATTATTCAAAGTGTGTGCGTTTTTGAGGTGCGCTCTTGTCATAAAATCATCTATTACTGTTCCTGCATAAGGGATGAGAGGAGGACGATGCCGTGGCTCCTGCAAAAATCAATCCCCTCCACTGAGTACGGCTGTCCAGAGTTAGCAGCACTTTGACTCCAGTGCGGACTTGGAGAGAGTCTGGAAGTGCTCGAGGAAGACCAGAAGGTCCTGCCTGTACCGATACAGCCAGGACGGACACTGCTGGTAAAGGAAGGATGGATTCTTCCCGGGGGAAGATGAACATTGGTGGGAAGGCATTTAGATATTACTGGAGAGGAGACAGTGATGAAGGCCATCAGTATATGAGGATGATTAGGAGGCCATGATGGGCAGATTTGTCCAGGACACCGAGGTTACACTCCTGCTCTTTCCCGAAGGACATCCTGGGATTATTAATGACCACGGAGAGTCAGGACCTCGGTTTAACGTCTCTCCCGAAGCACGGCGCTCTCTGACAGTATAGTGAGTGTCCCGTCACGTTAGGACCCGCACAGAGTGAGTAGCGCCCCCTGCTGGCCTCACTCACACTCACACCTCTACCAGCAGAGACCTGGATTACCCAGGAGTCTCCCGTCCAGACTCTGACCAGCACTGGTGACCAGTCGTGGGCCACAGGGGGATGCTGGGAAATACAGGATGCTTTTCAAGACATGTGTCAGGCTGTCATTGAAATGCTCTTGTGTGTAGAACTAATTTATTACGCATCTCATCCCACGCCTCCGATGTTAATACCAAAATGTCATTCTAGAGTTTGTGCCGGAGACTTGAGCTATTGATGGCAGACTAATGTAGTTATTACTAGAGAGAGAGAGAGAGAGAGAGAGAGAGAGAGAGGTTGCAATAATGAGACAGAAAAACATGTGCGGCAATATTATTTTATTTATTTATTCATTCATTCGTTCCTTTTTTTTTTTTCTTTTTTTTTTTGCCGGCTGCCTTTGATGTCCGCTTCCGTTTATTAGTTTTTTATCTGAGCGATCCAATACTGCACTCGCCCAGCTGTTAAAATGTTAATATTCACCATAAATCTTAAATGTAGCCTAGTTTGGGCTGTTCTGCCCGGCAGTGCTGTGATCGTCCAGCAGGGGTCAGTGTTTCCCATCAGTGCTGTGATCGTCCAGCAGGGGTCAGTGTTTCCCGGCAGTGCTGTGATCGTCCAGCAGGGGTCAGTGTTTCCCATCAGTGCTGTGATCGTCCAGCAGGGGTCAGTGTTTCCCGGCAGTGCTGTGATCGTCCAGCAGGGGTCAGTGTTTCCCATCAGTGCTGTGATCGTCCAGCAGGGGTCAGTGTTTCCCGGCAGTGCTGTGATCGTCCAGCAGGGGTCAGTGTTTCCCATCAGTGCTGTGATCGTCCAGCAGGGGTCAGTGTTTCCCGGCAGTGCTGTGATCGTCCAGCAGGGGTCAGTGTTTCCCATCAGTGCTGTGATCGTCCAGCAGGGGTCAGTGTTTCCCGGCAGTGCTGTGATCGTCCAGCAGGGGTCAGTGTTTCCCATCAGTGCTGTGATCGTCCAGCAGGGGTCAGTGTTTCCCGGCAGTGCTGTGATCGTCCAGCAGGGGTCAGTGTTTCCCATCAGTGCTGTGATCGTCCAGCAGGGGTCAGTGTTTCCCATCAGTGCTGTGATCGTCCAGCAGGGGTCAGTGTTTCCCGGCAGTGCTGTGATCGTCCAGCAGGGGTCAGTGTTTCCCATCAGTGCTGTGATCGTCCAGCAGGGGTCAGTGTTTCCCATCAGTGCTGTGATCGTCCAGCAGGGGTCAGTGTTTCCCGGCAGTGCTGTGATCGTCCAGCAGGGGTCAGTGTTTCCCTGCAGTGCTGTGATCGTCCAGCAGGGGTCAGTGTTTCCCGGCAGTGACCTGCTGTAACACACACTCAC
>NC_138233.1:2506102-2511102 GCF_964197995.2 Scardinius erythrophthalmus
CCACACACAGACTGTGGTCACTAATGCGATACCTCGTCAGGAGCTTTCTCTGACCATAATTACTGATCTCGGTCAGGTATGGGGCCAATTTATAATCAGACTTTATTTTGTGGAAGTATTTTAATTTATTTACTTGTGTGACCTTTATCTGCCAGTCTTGTATGTATTCTTCTTTGGTTATGTTCCCTATTTCCTTTACTTTTGCGTGTCTGAACTGAATTGTTGGATTAAGTTGGTGTTTTTCCACTAAATGTGTCATGGGGTCGCTCTCGGGGTGTCCTGCCCTGTGTCTGAGAGCGCAGTGATGGGAACTCTCTGTCTGCGCGTCTGATAGATGGAACCAGAACTTTGCGGCTCTCTTCTGGATCTCAGATAGGAGAGGGAATCTGCCTAATTCTGCCCGGCAACCCAGACTCGGAGCGTTTCTGTGAGTTCCCAGGATGTTCTTGCAGAACTCGAGGTGGAAAGTTTCAACAGGGGTTTTGTCCCAGGAATCGTAATTTAGTTTAAATTTGGGGCCCCAGATTTCACAGCCGTATAGGAGGATGGGTTTGATGATGCTGTCAAAGATTTTCAGCCACAGTTTAATGGGTGGGTTAAATCTGAACAGGGGTTTTCTTATACTATAATAAGCCCTGCGTGCTTTATCAGTCAGATCTTTCATTGCAGTGTCAAACTTTCCAAGTCAAGTCAAGTCAAGTCATCTTCATTTATATAGCGCTTTTAACAATGTAGATTGTCTCAAAGCAGCTTCACAGAGATAAGCGTATAATTTAAGGTAACAGAGATTGTTTCGGCTTTACAGCAGAGTTAAGTTATTTCCATCTAAAGTTAGTTTTAATTGATTTGGTTCCGTCGCAATGATCATTTGTTATTAAATTAGGGGCCGCTAAGACGACACCATTCTCTCTACACAGACTTTAAACGCGAACCTGTGAGAAACGCTGATGGCGTTCACATGAGCATTTAGAATGGGTTCTATAGTTATGTGCGTTAGAATATACGCAGGTTTGGAATTCCCTACAAACCAAGCCTAAACAAAGTACTTGTCTTTCCCTATAAATTTTGATAAAGAATTTTATTTTATTTGTTGCTTTGGGGTAGGACCGCGAGACGAATTTTCCCGACAACGCCTTATCTGTAGAGTGGTAGTGGGATCCTCCATAGGGAGAGACTAGTTGGCACTTCAGCACTGCGTTGTCATCGGTCCAGGTGAAGGTCCTTCGTCAGATCTGGATACGGCCTGGATCCGGCAGGCTGCAGGAAAACCTCGGGATAAACACAGACACTAAAATTAGCGTAGATGCCATTCTTCTTATGATGTAACGAGTACATCAGGATTTTTGGGAAGTGTTCCCGGTTCCGGCTGACCTAATCTATGCAGCATAACATTAAATTATAGAAGTCTATAATGTATTATGTGAAAGCTAGGTCAAAGAGATGTGTCTTTAATCTGGCTTTGAACTGACAGAGTGTGTCTGCTTCCCGGACAATGTTAGGAAGACTGTTCCAGAGTTTTGGTGCTAAATAGGAAAAGGATCTACCGCCAGCAGTCGATTTTGATATTCTAGGTATAATCAACTGGCCGGAATTTTGAGATCGTAATAGACGTGAAGGACTATAATGCGTTAAGAGCTTGCTCAAGTACTGCGGAGCTAAACCATTCAGTGCTTTGTAAGTAATCAGCAATATTTTAAAATTGATGCGATGTTTAATAGGGAGCCAGTGCAGTTTTGACAGAACCGGGCTAATATGGTCATACTTCCTGGTTCTGGTAAGAACTCGAGCTGCTGCGTTTTGAACTAGCTGTAGTTTGTTTATTAAGCGTGCAGGGCAACCACCCAGTAGAGCATTACAATAATCTAGCCTTGAGGTCATGAACGCATGGACTAATTGTTCCGCATTTGTCAATGAGAGCATATGACGTAATTTAGATATATTTTTAAGATGGAAAAATGCAGTTTTACAGATACTAGACCCGTGACTTTCAAATGAAAGATTGGTATCAAAGAGCACACACACACACACACACACACACACACACACACACACACACACACACACACACCCAGGTTCCTAACCGACGACGAAGACTTAACAGAGCAGCCATCGAGTGTTAGACAGTATTCTAGGTTATTACGTGAGGAAGTTTTTTGTCCAATAATTAGAAACTCTGTTTTTTCAGAATTTAGAAGTAGGAAATTACAAGTCATCCAATTTTTTATATCCGCTATGCATTCCGTTAATTTTGTGAATTGATAAGTTTCGTTAGGTTTTGAAGAAATATAGAGCTGAGTATCATCGGCATAACAGTGAAAACTAATGCCATGTTTCCTAATGATATCTCCTAAGGGTAGCATGTACAGAGTGAACAGCAGCGGTCCTAGTACTGAGCCTTGTGGTACGCCATACTGAACTTGTGATCGATGAGACATCTCTTCATTTACTGCTACAAACTGATAACGGTCAGATAAGTATGATTTAAACCATGCTAGTGCATTTCCCGTAATGCCAACATAATGTTCTAATCTATTTAAAAGAACGTTGTGGTCGATGGTGTCAAATGCAGCACTAAGATCGAGTAACACTAATAGAGAGACACAACCACGATCGGATGATAAGAGCAAATCATTTGTGACTCTAACGAGAGCTGTTTCGGTACTATGGTACGGTCTAAATCCGGACTGGAAATCCTCCAGATATCATTTCTTTCATTTCTTGCGTTTTTTTAACAAGCGGTTTAATCATAGCCAGCTTAAAGGTTTTTGGTACATATCCTAGAGACAAAGACGAATTAATGATATTAAGAAGTGGATCTATGACCTCTGGAAGTATTTCTTTCAGTAGCTTAGTCGGTATAGGGTCTAACATACATGTTGTTGATTTAGATGATTTAATGAGTTTAGTAAATTCTTTCTCTCCTATAGCAACGAATGAATCAAATTTTTCCTCAGGGAGACTACAATGCACTGCCTGATGCGATACTGTAGTAGATGGTTGCATAGTTATGATTTTGTCCCTGATATTATCAATCTTATAAGTGAAGAAGTTCATAAAGTCATTACTACTGTGTTGCTTGGAAACTTCGGTGCTTGAAGCTTTATTTTTCGTTAGTTTAGCCACCGTTTCAAATAAACACCTAGGATTATGTTTATTTTCTTCTAATAGGGTTGAAAAATAAGCAGATCTAGCAGCTTTTAAAGCCTCTCTGTAAGCAATAGAGCTCTCTTTCCATGAAATGCGAAATACCTCTAGTTTTGTTTTCTTCCAGTTGCGCTCCATTTTTCTGGCTGCTCTCTTAAGGGCCCGAGTGTGCTCATTGTACCACGGCGTTGGACTATTTTCTTTAATCTTCTTTAAGCGCAACGGAGCAACTGTGTCTAAAGTGCTGGAAAAGAGAGAGTTAAACGTTTCTGTTGTAATATCTAGTTCTTCTAAGCTATCTGAGATGCTGAGATGATGAAACTGATCAGGAAGATTATTAATAAAGCAATCTTTAGTGGCAGAAGTGATAGGTCTCACATATTTGAAACACGGAGTCGGCTTTGCAGCCTTGGCTAAATGCAAATTACACGAGACTAGATAATGATCTGAGATGTCATCGCTCTGCTGCAGAATTTCAACGGCATCCACATCTATTCCGTGTGATAATATTAGATCTAGAGTATGATTACGACGATGAGTAGGTCCTGACACGTGTTGTCTAACTCCAATTGAATTTACAATGTCTTTAAATGCCAATCCCAATGCATCTTTTTCATTATCGATGTGTATATTAAAATCACCAACAATTAGTACTTTATCTGCAGTCAATATTAATTCTGATAGAAAGTCCGCAAATTCTTTGATAAAGTCTGTATGGTGCCCTGGTGGCCTGTATACAGTAGCCAGCACAAATCTCAAACGTGATTTATCATTTATACTATATATTTTTACATTAAGCACCAATGCTTCAAAAGAATTATATTTAAAACTTGATTTCTTAGTGGTTTTGAAACTATTACTATAGATTACAGCAACACCTCCCCCTTTGCGTTTCAGACGAGGCTCATGTTTATAACAGTAATCTTGCGGGGTTGATTCATTTAAAGTAATGTAATCGTTTGGTTTTAGCCAGGTTTCTGTCAAACACAGCACATCTAGGTTATTATCTGAAATCATCTCATTATCAATGAGTGCTTTTGAAGTAAGCGATCGAATATTCAGCAACCCAAGCTTTAGCATTTGCTCATCTGTATTATAGCTGTTTTTTATTTGTTGAACATCAATTAAATTTTTAACCTTAGTTGGGTTTAAACGTTTTTTGGATTTCCAAATTCGGGGAACAGACACAGTCTCTATATGATGATAGCTAGGTGAGAGAGGCTCTATGTGATGGGATTTATCTGACCTTGGTGACGCGAGGCCGCTAGCAGACGGTCGGTTTAGCCAGTCTGTCTGCTTCCTGACCTGAGCCCCAGATTGTCATGTTTGAGCTCTAAGACTATGAGCCATATTACTAGAGAGAAGAGCAGCACCATCCCAGGAGGGATGAATACCATCTCTTTTCAACAGGTCAGGTTTGCCCCAAAAACTTTTCCAATTGTCTATGAATTCTATATTATTAAGCGGACACCACCGAGACAGCCAACCGTTAAGCGAACACAATCTACTAACTATCTCATCACTCCTGCGAACAGGAAGGGGGCCAGAGCAAATTACAGTCCTTGACATCGTACTTGCAAGTTCACACACCTCTTTAATATTAATTTTGGTGATCTCCGACTGGCGGAGTCGAACATCATTAGTGCTGACATGAATAATGATCTTAGAGAATTTACGATTAGCATTAGCCCATTACTCCATATAAATCTGGCGGGGAGGGGGTGCAGTTTAACCTTCTGATCTGAATAAGGCCGGAGATTCCCAGATCTGTTCAGACTGAGGACTGTGTGACTGTGGTCTGATAACGGCAGCTGTGGCATCACTGTGAAATAGTTGATTTTCTTGTTGTCTATATC
>NC_138233.1:2521102-2543602 GCF_964197995.2 Scardinius erythrophthalmus
AATAATAATTACAGCGGTGAGCATCTGATCTCTTCATAAATCCTAAAAGCAGGTGCTCAGGAAAAAAGAAAGCAAATAAACTCACTGAAGTAGATGAATCCCACACACGGCTATAGCTCACAAATCTTATTTTAATGTTTCGTCATGCAGCCTTCATCAGGTATTGGTTTAGCTTCATCTATTTTTGTCATTTTTACAGTAAAATAATGTTAAATGTAAAGTTTTTGGAAGTGGAAGTCATCTTATAATTTACAGCAAAAAATAAATAAAAATTTAACTAACATTCCCATAATCGTCCGTGTGATTTACAGTAAAAAAATAAAAATAAAAATAAAAATAGAAAGTCAACTGTTGCTTCCAGAATATTACAGTAAAAATATGGTAGTGGCATTTTAAGTTTTACAGATTTCACTTAAATGTACAAAAAAATGATAAAATATAAATATAAAACATAATATATTGAATATATATTAAAAACAGGTGGTAAAGAGAAACAAGAGAAAGTAGCTTTTCCACAAGCTGATGTAAACACTATTAAAAAAAAAAAAAAATTATATATATATATATATATATATATATATATATATATATATATATATATATATATACACACACACACACAATATAGAAGGTGCACAGTAGTGTCATACACATGAATAAAAAAAGCACAACACTAAAATTATGCAATAAACTAATTAACATAAGATGTAATATATTTGAGTAATCTGGTTTATTAACATGATTCATTTATTTTTTGGTAATTTTCAGTTCATTCTGTAAAACTTAAAATCACTGGCATATTTCGGTTACACTTTATTTGCAGGTGTCATTGTTACAGTGTAATTATATATTAATATAGGGTTAGGGTTTGGTTGAGGGTTAGTTAGCATGAAATTATGTATAATTTACTGTTATTACTATGGTAAGTACATGTAACATATGTAACAAAGACACTGTAAAATAAAGTGTTACCCATATATCTAGTGTTTTATTACTGTAAAATTCACATTTTGTCTCAGCAGAAATCCCCTGATGGCTTTGAGAGAGACAGATCACTCACTGAGAGTCTTACCCTGACGAGTCTCGGCACGACCGCTAACCGTCTCTGCTTCTCTCCGGATGTCAAACCTGGTCCGGCAGAACTGAACACAAGCACCAGAGACACGTCAGAGCTACTCAGCCTACACACAGCTATTTACAGCCAAGCACTTTTACAGAGAGACACAGCCCCATTCTTCTTCATTGTATGGATGAATAGCTTAGAGATTGAGCAATATCTGTTTGAAATCATTTCCCTTCACATTCAAATACTGTACACCCTTAAATATAAAGGTTTCAAAAGGGATGCCATAGATAGAAGAACCATTTTTTGGACCTTTCAAGCAACGTTTCTTAAAAAAACACTTTAATGAAGAACCTTTTCTGGAATGGAAGGGTTACATGGATGTTAAATGGAGCCAATAAATAACCTTTGTTTTTAAGAGTGTACTTACAAATGTTCAGATACGAATCTCCAGCAACAGTCAGTGTTCACATTCTTCCTTTGGATGCACGTGTTCTCGTCATACTTCACCCACATTATGAAGACCTGTGGGCACACAATCTTTTTCCTGAAAATCTTGTCTTATCATCGGAACTCTGAAAACACAAGATATACATTTCATGTGTGAAAGCTGTTGGAGATTGAGATATCGCTGGCTCCTTTCTGTGGGAGATGCAGTCTTGTGATATGGGGTGAAAACAACATGTTTGTGGCGGTGTCCACAGGTGTTGTGTTGAGCGAGGGCACTGAGCCCACATCCACACACTGCACAACACTGAAGATAAGATACTTACAAACCATCTTAGGGCAAGACACACGATCACACTGAGACAATTTTCTGGAATGTTTTAAATATGCATTAACTAATTAAATATGCACTTATTTACATTTACATATGAACATTGGATAAAGCCAGTTTGAAAATTCCTGTTTGATGTTGTTGACACATTACAGTTGAAGGTTTTTAGATATCTCCTTTTATTACTGCATAAATTGGAAATTGCTGTCAACAGACAGAAATACATTTTTCATAATTTTTATAGAAATAAAATGTTATTCTGTACACTAGGCGAACGATATATGAACAAACCCCTCAGTAAAAATCTTCAGAATATCAGAGAAAAAATATCACTGCCTTTGAAGACATGTATTGTAATACGCACTTAAAGTCCCCCTGTGGTGAAAATCCAGCTTTTAATGTTGTTTATGTGTCTATGTGGTGTTTTTAATCTGCTTAAAGCATGTGTAAGTTCATAAGTCGACAGCATTGCTGAGTATTTCCTCCTTAAAACTGCAGTGAACCAAAGACAGTCTCAAAAACACGCTTTGAAATCGCTGGTGTTTCTGACGTCACACACTACCTTGTAACCAATCAGATCAACGTGTGATCGTCAACCAGTGGATCTCTGAGCTGAGCGAGTGAGTGGAGGCGGGGCTCATTTGCATATTCACAGAACCATGCATACTAAATGAGGCAAGGGTGTCAAGTTACATTCAAGATATTTTAAGACGTCATTTTGGTGATCAAAGATGAGTTTTAAGGGATAAAATGATTGACTACAGTGGGATTTGGAAGCAAAATTGCATGAAAAGACAATGGTTTTGCCTATAGTGTCTTGCCTTAAAGTAGATTTGACATTGGTAAAGTCCACATCCATGGTGCAAATCTGTTTTGCGGGCGTCGCTCTGGTGCTCGAGTCCCTCCTGCAATGCAAGCCTGTGGCTTCAAATCAGCATGAGCAACAACAACAAGTCATGATCGACTTCGAAAACACCACAAATCAAGAATGAATTTGCTTTGGCAGAAAAGCAGATATGTTTATTAAGCACTTTAATATGTCAGAAAATTCAGCTCAATATAATACAGGAAATTAAATTTCAAAATGTGAACATTTTCGATGTACACGGTCAGCTATTTACAATCAAACTTCTCTTTAAACGAACTCCAAGGCTCAGAACCGAAACAGCTGAACAAAAGGAGGAAAACAGATGGCTTGAGATTTCTGAATACTGTCCAGGGTTCATCTTCATCTTAAAAAGTGTCCTTGTCCCAGGCTTAGTAAAGTGCCTTTCTGTAATTCTTCAGAGGACAAGCTTTCTGATGCAGTTACACCCAATATGGCCTTTCTCATGGCAAACAGATGTCTGAAATCCAGTCCACACCCGCCCGGTCCTCCCTCCCCCACAGAGACCTTGTTTCTATCCTTTCTGGGTTTTAACTTTGGCTTGAGGAGTATACATTTCAAAAACCCTATCCTGAAATCGCAATATTACTGTGGTTTGCTGCTTGGCATGAGTAAAAAGCACAATGACCTTTCACTGACCTTATAATCAGAAGTCCCTGACATCGCCTGCACACACACACGAAACTACCCTCGATGCATTTTCTTCAGTCGCTGAGAACTCTGCATTTAGCACCAAACTCTGTAGTTAACGATACACGTCAGTTGTTTAAATATTCAATTATGTAAATAGAGGAAAACAAACAAACAAACAAAGACAGGTCCCACAGGGACTAAATAATGAAGCATGGTAAAGCCAGAGTTACTCTTCCTCAAGGGCATCAATAATGCTACAAATATAATATAGCGTTAAAATGACGGAATAAGACGTTTGTGGTTCGGGCCTGTGAAAAAAAATAATACAAAATAATTATAGCAGGCGACGCCAAAACATAGCACCATGATAATAGCAATACAGCACACATGGAAAAGGCTTTTTCTCCAAAATAAATATGTGCGAAGAGTAAACTAGGACTGGTTTCATAATTTTATGAGTGCACCGAATGACTAATGGAGACTTTAAGAGACTCAGACGTGAATATGACAGAAAGTTTGTGATATTTGTCAGAGGAAACAACGTACACCGGCGGCACATTGCTGTCAGTTGCACTTGTACAGGTCAAGACAAAACAAACAGAAACATTTACATTTCTTCTTTTAAAGTTAAAACAAACAAACAAAGCATTAAAAGGCAAAAAAAAAAAAAAAAACTAAATACAATTTAGATTTTTTTCAAAAAAGGAAAACAAAGAAAGAAAGTGCATCCACTGCCTATTAAATATTAATGCATTAAATTAAAAGCATCTGTGTGCATCGTGGTCACCACAAGAAGGCTGGAGCCTCGACAGGCACGAGTACTAGTTCGCATCACCGCTGGGCGACAATCCCCTCTTCAGTTCTTTCATTTTCCTTTCTTCTTGAGATGTCCCACAGAGAAATGCGAGAAATGGTTTCAGTTCTTTTGCGGATGAAAGCGTTCACTTTGGCACAGTCTCTTTCTGAATGACGAATAACGATTAAGACATCTGAAAAAGCATCAAAACTGCCCAGGTCAGGATTTGAGAAGTTATTGTCAAGGTTACAATATATATATATATATATATATATATATATATATATGAGTGGTTCTCAAACTTTTCAGGCCTAAGTAAGATTTTTTAGCAGCAAAGACCAGGTTATTTATAATATATATTCAATAACATTCAGCAATTATTATTGATTTGACTGCACTGACATTACTGGATGAGAACTGAACTGAATTGGATGATGGCATCACTGTTTTCTCCAGAGCTGAACCGAATCAACACTGACCCGACTTCAGCATCATTGATCATTATTTTCCTGTTCATTACTGTAAAGCTGCTTTGAATCAATCTGTATTGCACAGCGTTACCTTGCCGCACACAAACCATAGTTTGAGAACCACTAACATGCATAAATCAATAATTTTACTGTGGTTATCTTAGAGGCCACATGATGTTTACAGAAAAAAAAAAGAGAGAGAAAAGCTTTACACTCTACATCATTTATAAACATCACAATGCTATAAAAACTACAGAATTATAGCTTTATGTAAAAACACACTGTAAATCTGCATGACAATTTAATAATACTGTGAATGTAAGTTACAAATGTGCTTTAAGATACAAAATGGCCAATTGACATGCAAAAACTAAATTTATAAACGTCATGAACTCACCATTTATAACGGCGTCTCTTTTTTGCAGTTTATCCCAGGGTCCGATCCTTCAATCTGGAGCTGTAAGGCTTGTTTCAGGCTTAATTCCGTCTCCCCTATTGGGTAATTGTCCAGTAGGTCCTGGTGGCCCCTGCTGGGAACGGTTCTGGGGACCGAAACTCTCCCGAGAAAAACCTGGTTTCCCTGCAGGTGGTATTTGGGGTTGGTCATAATGCCGTTCCTCTTCTTCTCTGCACAGCTCTGGGCCTGAATGTAAAACTGCTCCTGCGATTGGACAGAATCTACAGTGTTGGATCTGCCCACTATAATCTTGCACTGAGGATCTTTAACTGCAATGCTGGACACTGGCTTATTCAGCACAAGGCTTTTATCAAACTGAGTCAGCTCATACTCAAGACCTTGTGAATAAGAACTATTCTTGCTTTTCTTCTTTTCACTCGATGTTCCCTTGTTCGAGCAGTTTTGGCCGTTCTTGGATGCTTTGGTGGACTTCAGGCCTGGCTTCACCTGGCTCCAGTCAAACTCGCTGGTTGGAGAGCCAGGCTGAGTGCCGACGGATCTCGTGGTTGAGGAGGGAGAAACGATGGATTGTCGACTACGACTGCGAGGCAGCGAATGCTGCTGGATCTGCTCAATGAAAGAAAGGGCATGGACGCTGTCAATGGGGACAGTTTGGGCTGTCGCAGTGGACGAGGTGGTCCTCAGCGAAGAGTTCTTTGAACTTTTGAGAGAGTTATTGGAGAGGGAGGACTTCTGCCGGTCCACTGTTGAGTCTGGAGACTCTGACGGTGAGCTGAAAGCATGAACAGGTCCGTTGGATTGTCCTCGTCCAGCATGAACATCACCAGCTCCCGTGCTTCCAGAGCTGCTGGACTTTATAGTGAGGGACTGGACTTTCCCTGCAACTGAAACTGGGATTTGTTGCTCCATAGTGTGGACCGGAGATGGGTTACAGCCATTGAGACTTGAGGCACCATATTTCTCCAAGAGTTTGATTATGGAGCTGTGACCACCTTTGGCTGCCACTCTCATGGCTGTGCGTCCAAATTGATCAGCGTGATTTGGATCCGCACCATGTTCTAGAAGAATCTGAACCGCGTCAATGTGCCCCTCCTGAGCGGCGATTCCCAGAGCTGTCGCACCCTGGTTGCATGTGTGGTCTACAACAGTGCCGTTTTCAATCAAGATCTGAACGATCTTTATGTGACCCTGCCAAGCTGCCGACTGGAGAGCAGATCGTTTCTCGTTATCACATGAGTTTACATCTGCGTGGTAGTTGATCAGCAACCTCACCATCTCTACGTGGCCTTGCCAACACGACACATGCAAAGCCGTTCTCCCTTCCATATCGCTGGCCTCAACATTGGCGCCATTTTCGAGGAAGTACTCCGCCATTGCCAGCTGATTCTCAAGTGCAAGGATGTATAGAGTTGGGCGACCGTCTGCATCCTTAAAGTCGATATCCGCCCCGTGGCTCAGCAACAACTCCACGATGTCTCTGTGTCCCTCTAGTGCGGCAACTCGGAGAGCATTTCTCCCATCATACCCTCTCTGGTCGATACATGACTTGTTCTCCACCAAGATATGTACACAATCGTAATGACCCTCTTGAGAAGACAGAATCAAAGGGATACGTCCATCATTGTCAATCTCTATGCAGCGGGCACCTTGTTCAATGAGAGCATCACACACTTGTCTGTGTCCCTCAAAAGAAGCCATGTGTAATGGCGTCCAGCCTGCGTCGTCTCTGTGGTTTTCATCCAGTCCTCTGTCCAGCAGAGTTCGAACAACCTCTACGTTCCCCTGTGCAGATGCTATGCTAAGCACAGTCCTGCCTTCGCTGTCGATACTGTCCACTGCGGCACCCCAAAAAAGCAGAGTATTGACAACAGAAGCGTGTCCCATAGACGCCGCAGCAAGCAAAGGTGTTCTCCCGTTGTTATCCGTATGATCGACATCCGCTCCTCCTTCTAGAAGCAGATCAACCACATCCACATGGCCTTCGTAGGCAGCCACTAGAAGTGGAGTCATGCAGTCTTTATCGCAGTGATCCACCTCAGCTCCCCGGTCGATCAGGAGGCTCACGACCGCGCCGTGGCCCTTACTTGCCGGCACGCAAAGAGCCGCGACCGAGAGCGCAGTCCTTCCATCAACATCCTCGTGGTTTACCTCAGCCCCATGATCCAACAAATGCTCAACAATTTCTCTGTGGCCCATGTATGCGGCAGCGATCAGCGCTGTTCGTCCTTCATTATCCGCCTTGTTGACTTCGGCTCCATGCTGAAGAAGGTTGAGGACTATATCTTCATGACCTCCCCAAGCGGCAGCTCTCAGGGCAGTTCTGCTGTCGGCGTCTGCGCAGTCCACTTTAGCTCCTGCATACAGGAGAGCAGACACAACTTCTGAGTGCCCTCCCCAAGCTGCAGACCTTAGAGCGGTCCAGCCATCATGATCCGTGTGATTAATGTTAGCGTCACACCCGATGAGACAGTTGACCACCTTGGTGTGGCCCTGTCTAGCAGACAGAGTAAGTGCAGTCTGTCCATGGTTGTCTGCCAACTCCATGTTGGCTCTTCTAGAGATAAGAAGGTTCACAACATCCAGATTCCCGCTGTACGCAGCATTGGCTAAAAGAGTTCTCCCGTTGGAGTCGGTCTGATTAACAGAAGCGCCGTTGTCTAGTAGAGTTCGAATAGAGTCCTCACGTTCCAAGGCCTGTTGCACAATGCATGAAGCATGGTCATCTTCATTGCTAACGTGAGCCCCAGCCTTGACAAGTAGTTGAAGCACCTCCTGTTCTTTAGGAATGGAAGTGGACAGGGAGTCTTTAGCAGGGGTGCCATTCCACACCATCCAAAGGGCGAGATTAAAGGGCTCGATCTGCAGGTTAGAGTTGATCAGGTGGTAGGCAAACTCCTGCACCTCAAGAGGTTTAAGCTGCTTTGCTCTGCACGTGTAACTCATAGCCATCATTCTGTGTCCTTCGGCTGCATTGCAAAGGTATTTTTGTGTGCAGTGCTTAACATCCAGGAGCCATTCGGCAAAGCTGTAGTGAAACAAGATCTTAGTACTGCCAAGTCCATTAATAAGCAGCTTGGAGAGAATGTCCATCTTCTTCTGAAAGTCCTCCATCGTCAAACTCATGTTTTTAGTCCAAACTGCATGATAGAGCTCCCTGACAGTCAGCGGCCTGCAAGCAGCCAGAATAACGTTCAAGATAGCCTGGACTTTAGCAAACTGCTTTCTGACAAACAGTCTCTGGCAGAGCCAAAGGTAAAGTCCATTCAGTGTTCCCGGGATGTCTCGAATTTCCCGCAGCATGATGAAGTTCTCAACCACTCCGTCAAGAACGCGCTCAAGGTACAAGAAGCAGCCGCTGCTCTTGATGTGGAGCTGGTTCAGCATCTCCGCGGTCTCCTTCGTGAGGTGCTGGCGTAGCGCCTCCTCCTGGTCTAGCCGGTGGAGGATGTATTGCTGCACATCTTTTACGATGTAGGCCTTTCGTAGGTCATCTAGGCTGATCTTTCGGAATCCTACAGAGAGGACAGAGACAAAGGGCGATTAGTTTGGCTTGAAGTCTGTACATTGCTAGTTGTCACATTTGATCACGGTGAGGTTTACACATATATTACTCAGTAAGCTGATAGCTGTTGATTGCTTTGACTATCAGTCTGAGAACTTGGCATACATTGTGGATAAAGTAATAGCAGAATTTTAGAAAACTGGGTCACAACTCTGAGCAGACAACACTGACTTTTCATATTTGATCTGGTGGGGTCAACTGACCTCGGGGTACGATTGTGTATTTGCATTTATTTATTTATGAGTTGCTGATCTGTTATTTACTTACGTTTATAGATGGTTTTAACCGGACCTCAGTAGTAATTTCGTCCCAGATCATGTACCATGTTTTTGGAATGACAATAAAATCCTTGAAACCTTAATAGGTATATGTTAAAAAATAGAGTTTGAATACCCTTTTTGGCTCCTAAGTTGCAGAATATATACAAATAAACGAGATAAAAGACCTTCAGAAGCTAAGATACCTATATGTATAGTTCCCACAAGACAATACAAATTTTAAATTATTCATCCTGTTTACAAAAGTTTCCATCTGCTTGGTTCCTAGTGTGTCTTCTTGAGCATCAAGAATCAAGTTTTTTTTGTGTCCCTCATTTGTCCTCAATGTGAAATGCTCAAATATGTAGAAAACCAAAGCAACATGCATGAGGAATTTTTTTTAAAGAATAGTGGGCAGCTTCACAACTCAGGACAAAGCAGCGACTCACAACTATGACAAAACATACAAACAGTCATTGATCCACACCATCAAATATAATAAAAAATAAGATGATTATGTCAATTCAACTATTATTTTGCCTTGTGGAATATATGTAAATATCTGTTATGGCAAAAAGCCTCATCAGGCCAATACTAAATATAAAACAAAATGCATTTTTAAATGGAAAACATCTTGCAGATACCACAAGAGGAATGCAAACTTTCTTTTCACACACACACACACACACACACACACACACACACACACACACACACACACACACACACACACACACACACACACACACACACACACACACACACACACACACACACACACACACCTTCATCACCTTGCAAAATATACAAAACTAAAGGCCAGAAGTGACATATTTTTCCTGCAGAAAAGATGAGTGGAATTTGCTTTGTTTTCTCTAGAAAATAAAACAAGAAGTGTAATGATTCCTGTGGCAGAACTAGGTCACATCTGCAACTTCACACAGTTTGAGGTCCGCAACAAGAGTTGCACGTAAACTGTAAAGAGATTTTGCAGAATAAAACAAGGCAGAACTTAAGAGTTTTACAAACAAGCTCTTATGCCAACAGATGTCAACAGCTTAGGCATTCTGCTTCAGATAAGTGCAAATTCCATAGTTTTATCTGGGTCGGCATGCCTGTTTAACAAGGGCCCGAAGGGCAGATCAGGAATTGTATGCAAAGTTTTTATTTACAGTTCCCATGGACTCAAGAGGTCAAAGGAAAAAACATGAACTCCTCTAAGGTCGTTCACATACATACGTCTTAGCCCTACTGGTGGGAGAGCAGCTAAACATTTCTTTCCATGTAATTTGATTGGTCGCTCACTCATGCAATCTATACAAGTCTATTTTCTATGGGAAAGAGGATAAAAACAGGCCTTCCTCCTCTCTGAAAGGAGTGTGTTTAAAACAAGTAAATACAATATACTTCAAGACAAGCCCCAGAAAAGTGTTTCAGACAAACATACACAAAAAAACAAAAAAAAACAGAATACAGATTACATCTTTCCTGGCCAGTCCCTTAGTGTTTGAAAAGCTCACAAAACCCCTTTGAATGAGATTATATAACGTCCATCTTTCTGAAAGGGCTCAGGAGTTATTTTCTTTGTCTTTGGTGCTTAAGGCCCGAGGCTGCCGTCAACAGCTGAGGTTTCCCAAATAAAACCTGTGTGAAATTTAAACCGGAGCCTGAATGACAACAGAGGCACACCTGTGGACATTCATCCCGCCTTCCATGCCCATCCTTTCTTCTTCCTCTCCTTCATACCATTGGCTTTCAATATCCAGTTATTTCATAACATTTAGATCTAGTTTACCTTTCACAATAACCAGGCTAGTCAAAAGCATGCAGGTTACAACCCATGTTCCCGCTCTGAGCCCCGGCCCGGCTGAGGTTTGTTCTTGTCATTAGTGGACTAACTGACCCAGACCTTCACCCTGCCATTATAAACACACAGCCGTCTCCATGCCTTGAGCTCGTGCGACTCCAGATGAAGGAAATAGAAAGGCTGGAAGAGGAAGGGGCCTTGTATGGGGACTAAAAGTGGGGCAGTGGAATAGATGACCCAAATATGTTATTTGGCCAGCAGGCCTGCATGTAACTAACTCGTCTATTTAAGTAGGTTGTTGGGTTTGGAAAACTGCCACCGGTTTAAGAGTTCACAGGGTTTAGAATACGGATAACAAATTACTGTCTATCTAGTAAATACTGGAGTCATTTCAAGAGTTCAGAACATATCCAAGATTTAGCCTCGTTTCGTCTTCTAAAAATGTTTTATAGCACCTCTATCTTTATGTTTTCAGCATCCTACCAAACACATGTACACGGCGGGAGGTCGAGAGAAGCCCTGCACTGTCAGATCGGGCACCGGATCCTGGTTTACACAGAAGAAAAGGTGGTTCTGCGACAGATTCTTCTTCTAATTTATTATTAATACTTTATACAAATCAATACAACAATACTATACTGCATATATGTAAGAATTGATTGCTATATTTCAATGTTGCTTTGGCACCTCACGATCTGATTACGGAAATCACTATCCAATTCTATCCAAATATATTGATATATATATTTTTATAATAATTCATTAGTTTTGCAACTTTGAATATCACATTTATTTGTGAATTTTTATTAAATTACTTAAAAGTACTTTTTAAAATAATAATAAATCAAATTGTATGTTAAGTATTAGGTGTGCAACAATACAAATGTCACAATTCGGCTTGATACACCATCTCATGATACACTAATCTCACAATACTTTGAACAAAATGGAGTTGAAATTATTTATATGGTAAACAATTAACAAAAAGTACTGAACAATGAAATCTGGATTGGACTTGAATAGGCTCTGATTTGGGTTTCTCCTCTATGTACAGGGCAATGGTGACAGGAATAGAAATATTAATTGTTCAACTTAGGTAAAAATATCGAATTATGTTAGACACATTTACAGTCTATGACTACACACATTCAAAAAGTTTTAAATATTGTATTTTATTAAATAACGTTTAATAAGAATTAATAAAAATGGAAGCTCAAATGTGTGACCTTCTGGGTTTCTTAATTTTGGGTACAAAATATATTGCAATACTAAAATGCAACAATATGTAGTGCCATGATATATTGTTACACCGTTAATTAAGAACCTGTAACTAAATACAGCCTGAAAACATCCAAGCAAATGTACGGTAGTAAAAGGGAACACAGACATGCATTAAAAGCAATAAACAAAAAGTGTTTCCAGACAAGCACAGCGAGAGATTATTGCTGTAGCTAATGCAGATCTACTTGAACATATCAGATGTTTTGTCCTGTCATAATACATTAATTTTACATAATAAAAGCATTGAGTGCATTTATCCGTTCACACAGAGTTCAGTGTATTTGTCCCCTGTGGACGGCAGGTCAGAAGCTCTCCGACACCTGCTGATGAACAGACACGCTGCTGTTATATTCACACCGAGGCTCGGGAGACGCTGCAGGCGCTTAGACACGAAACTGGATCTTCAAGCATAAATGAATTCAATCAATCATACGACAGAACCTCAGACAGGTGTGCTTGCGTAAGGAGTGGCCATTGTGAGCAGCACTTGGGTGTGTGAACCGTCATATGCACATAATAGAGATACAGCGCGGGTTCCCGGAGGAAATAAAAAATCAGGGTTCGGACAGACACTGTCAAATGAAATTCCAGGATTTTCAAGCACTAATTACAATCAGAGATCTCTTATCAAACAATATCTTAGTTGTCTTTAAAATTCTAAAAAAGGTAAATAGATAAACAAAAACAAAACAAAACGGTACAAATAAAGTGCAACACAAACAATGACTGCGGTAACTTTAACCATTGAAAGGATACTATGACAAAGATATCGCTTTCAATATTAAAACTGTTTTTTTTTCTCCCATGAATATCTGATTGACCTGAAGAATGAAAGATGGATCATATACTTGTATATTTATATGAGCAATATCACACGCATAGCCATGTGAAAGGGCTCTTGCTAGATCAGTGTTGATTCTGTGTGAAAAGATTGTTTTATCAATAAAATTAAACACTAATTTCACATATATTGTCTTTCAATAATTCAAGCCTTTTCATAAATAAGGCCGTTTTCAAGGGTTTTCCAGGACTTGAATTTCAAAACATCAAATTCAATCACTTTAAGCACTTTGTATGAACACTGTCAAATGAGATCAACGGCTCCAAATGGTCTGCAGTGAGATCAAACTTTTCCTCCAGCTTCTCAGATGTTTCTCCAGGGAAACAAAAAAAAACTCTTTAATCTCACATGAGTTTCAATAATGTCTCAATTTATGCTCTAAAGATATTGTTTATATTCTCCTGAAGCATGTTAGGAGAAACATCAGTGACACGGTTCATCAACTATGAAACAAATGCAATATTTAGCTCTACAGAAGACAATGGTGTCATTCTCCAGCTCATATCAATGTTGATTCAATTTACTTCAATAACAATGTTGCAAAGTTAGAGTCATTAATCAGCTCAATCGAGTTACAATGTCGTTCTAATTTGAAACTGTCAGTGCAGTTAAATCAATAATAACACATGTCTTTTAGACCCTGAGAACAGGTTATGCTTCAACTGTGACTGTAAACTGCATTAAATAAAGTACAGCCGACAGGAAGAGTCAACATTATGGGCAAATGCATCAGATTATCATTAGATCAGTCGATGCCCAAAACGATCATTAGTTGAGAGGACGTTTCTGAGATCATCTGGGGTCGATTTGGCCTTTCCAGTCCGTGGTGACCGTCAGATGTTAAACCCTAAACCCCACGCACATGTGTCTCTTGATTGCTCTCTGTACATGCGGTGAGGTTTCTGCATGAATGAAACACCGCTCGCCCTCGATCGCCCCACACGAGCTCGTCTGCTGCTCCGCGTTTGTAATTATGTGAGTTGAGCTCTTCCCAAAGGAGAGCAAAGTTTCCTAAAAATACACTTGAATCAGCAAACTTCCCAAACACAAGCAATTCAAAGATCAAGTGTGTGTGTGTTCTGATCCAAATGAGTGTTTCAGCAGTGAGTGTGCGTTTGGTGTGTGTCGAGTCAGAGGAGAGAGAGATCTTAAATCATTATGTACAAACATTAAATCATGTACGGACATGTTCTCTGCTGCAGATGAGATGAAAGACTGTTGCTCTATTGTTGAACTGGATGCAATAGTATGATATCATAGATATTAGTTTACTTAAAAGTGCCCCTATTAAGCTACTTTAAAGGCTACTGATGTTGTTTTGGCATCTCCTACAACAGGTTCACATTCATCCAAGGTCAAGATCAGCTCTTTCCTCTCTGTGTCTGAAACGCTTCTAAGCCCCGCCTCTCTGAGAGCTCCTCTGCTCTGATTGGTCAGAAAGCAAACGCTCATTATCATATCTGAATCTCAGCTCTTGATCTCAGTGATACGAACAGTAACGATGGCGTGGGTTTCACCGTATCAATCTCAGAAAACAGCGTCTTCTCCACATGAACAACACGAACCAAACTCTTCCAGTCTCAGATACACTACAGTGTTTGAGGGCGGAGCTAAGAGTCGCTGCTCAGCCAATCAAGACCACAGCCTGGCATTATGCTAATTTGTTACACACCTACATAGAAAGTGAGACTGAATTCCTGACGACTCGTTTCAGTTCAGAATTACTTCTTTCTTTTTGGAGAGAAAAACGACATTTATCTGCATTTTTACACTCACAAACAGCTTTAAAGGGGAAATGAAGCAGTCAATCAAGTTTACATGATTTACAAGATGGATTTCCACTTTAATCAACAATTATATAAGAAACATGACAAATGTAAACATATAAAAGAAAAAAAAAGAAAAACCGTTATATCTTTTGCTGCCAGGGCGCTGCCATTGTGTGCAGTATTCTAAAGTGTGACGTCACGGGGTTGGTTGGCTTTAATAAACCTGGCTGAATGTATTAATATCACGACGTCAAACTGTCTACACCACGGAGTTTTGACCGCGAACAACTAACGTTAGGTACAGTCATTATTAGCTAACAGCTGTAAGCATGAACTAGCTAACACTAACTTAGTGTTTAGCTAACATTAGTGGAGTTTATTAGTACCAGACAAAAGACGACGTCTAACGTTAACGTTATGTTAACAAACTGCACATGGAAACATTGTTCGCGATGTCTGCCATCATATTCATGTCTCTTGTCAACAACACCATGTAAGTTAGCATGTATTAATATATATGCATTTGAGCTGATACGGCGTGGGAACCGAGCAGTGGTAAGTTACGTTGTTATGTCGAACAGCCGGTGGTGGTTTTGGGCATGGTTTTGGGCGAAGAGCGGGTTGGTAAGTTGCAACGCGTGTGGCTGTTGTAATGCGATGCCCACCGTGTCAGAGTCCATCTGCTGTATAACGTTAACATGTTAGACTTCATTAGTTGTTCGCGAATCGCGGTCAAAACTCCGTGGTGTAGACAGTTTGACGTCGTGATATTAATACATTCAGCCAGGTTTATTAAAGCCAACCAACCCCGTGACGTCACACTTTAGAATACTGCACACAATGGCAGCGCCCTGGCAGCAAAAGATAAAACGTTTTTTCTTTTTTTTCTTTTATATGTTTACATTTGTCATGTTTCTTATATAATTGTTGATTAAAGTGGAAATCCATCTTGTAAATCATGTAAACTTGATTGACTGCTTCATTTCCCCTTTAATACACTGCATGAAAAAGCATAATAGGACACTTAAGCTTTACTTACTCTACACAATTTCTCATTGCATGATTTTACTGTTGTGTGTTCAACACAAGTGAAGCTCTATCGTCAGCAATAAAGAAGACACTTTCAAATTATTATAAATATAATGATACATTTTTAATTATTATAAAATTAATGTTCATCTTTTATTTGAATTTAGCCTTCATACAAACAAGAAATGTGAAATCACCGTCAAATAAACAAGAATCTCCACTTTAATATCTTTAACTCTAAACAATAACAATAGGCTGATTATTATATTATTCTTATAGACTGAAACAAAAGTGCTTCAGCCAGGATAAACAATATAAAAAGTGCTGCCGAAAACAGAAAAAAAGAGATCAGCCAATCAGGAGACAGGATTCTCCTCAGCGCGATGACAGCTCAAGGTACGGGATGTTTGCAGGAAAGACGGCGACACACACACTTCCTGATCTTTCACTCAGTGTGAAGCAGGAGCTCAAATGCACATATATATTTTCAGTGCATGAATTATTGTGCAACTTTTCTCATTTGCTCTTATAATGCGGGAAACTCCCGCAAACATTGCTCATCTTTCGCTCATTTGCTCATCTTTCAGGACATTTTACTACATTGTCACTTGCCTTAATATTGCGCTCTGTGAACTGATCAGCGCACAGAATATGAAGAATACGAAACACCTCAGGAGTCAGCTGTCAAAAACGGGCCTAAACCAGCACAAAAACACACAAACCAGCTCAAAAACACACAAACCAGCTCAAAAACACACACAAACCAGCTCAAAAACACACACAAACCAGCTCAAAAACACACAAACCAGCACAAAAACACACAAACCAGCTCAAAAACACACAAACCAGCACGAAAACACACAAACCAGCACAAAAACACACAAACCAGCTCAAAAACACACAAACCAGCTCAAAAACACACACAAACCAGCACAAACACACACAAACCAGCTCAAAAACACACACAAACCAGCACAAAAACACACAAACCAGCTCAAAAACACACAAACCAGCTCAAAAACACACACAAACCAGCACAAAAACACACAAACAGCACAAAAACACACAAACCAGCTCAAAAACACACACAAACCAGCTCAAAAACACACACAAACCAGCTCAAAAACACACAAACCAGCTCAAAAACACACAAACCAGCACAAAAACACACTCAGTAATCGACAAAACCACAGAAAATCTACATTATTTTTTGTCAACATCGCACAACCCTACTTCAAACTCGTTTAAACCGGCAGCAGAGCAACTCATATGACGGTTCTGCACTATTTCCCACAGATTAACCTTTGACCCCCGAACCCCGTGGCCATGGGAACAGCACAGAGGTCACAGAGGTCGGCCCCTCACACCCAAACACTGCTAACGGTCAAATGTGTTAATGAGTAAGTGTGCGCATGTCGAAAGTGCAGGTGCATCTCTAGCGCTGACTCTGAACATCTCAATATGTGTTAGCCAATCACAACGTCAGACTCTCTAGAGACCCGCTTTATTCATTCATTTATTAAGACAGATTGTATTTATTTGGTTACCATGCTACATATGACATGATCGAGGCTATACATGTGTGTTTTGTTTGTTTTATTATTTTATTTTATTAATGCTTTTGCAACATTGTGATGCACAGTCATGCTAATAAAGCTCATTTGAAATTTAAAATCTGCCGATTTCATCCAGGAAGTAGTTCTGAGATGTTTCTAGCTAATATTAACAGCCTTACATTAGTGGATGATAGAATAATGAGCACAATAAGAGTGAATAAAGAGTGAATTCTGCAGCGATGCTGGTGTTCATACTCTGTGGTTTAATGCGTCTGATTTTAATGCGGAACACGAACCACTTCAGGCTCTCAGTTGATCTTCTGGTCTGAGGTCAGTGTTTACTGGTCTCTGATGTTTACTGTGTGCCGCCACACACACACACACACACACACGGACAGAGTGTATTTTTACTACCGTTTGACCTGGATTCTGAAAACCTGCCACCTGTTCCTGTGCTAAGACACACACACACACACACACTCCTGTTCACAAATATAACAAACAAGAAAACCCTCAATAATTCTTCTCACATGATGTCACAGTATCTCAGCATCACAAACACACAGCAACATGAACTGACTGAATATCACAACACTAATATGTGCTTGAGCAATTAAATAGCTTGTGGTTTGCAAACATCATGAACGCGCAGCATATGACAACGTGTTCTATAAAAACATGCAGCTTTCAAAACTCAAAACTACAGAACAAAAAAAGAGCATTTACTGAAACAAAACTGCAAAAACATCTCGTCCGAGAATCTGACATCACAACCTTGAGCACATTAACATTTAATTATATAATAATGAGCCACATTTATGCATCAATGCCACATGTAAATATCTCAACGTCCACAAACACTGCAGATTGTCAGTTCACCTATTAGTGCGTAATCTTGTCCTCTACACACAGTTTAGTTGTAGTGCCATGCCAGATTCTATATTTATTTTCATGGCAAAATATTTTATATTAATATAATATAAAAAAATATATCAAAAACAAAAAACTTATAGATAAATCTCTTTCTAAAAAAGAAAAAAATGCCACAAAAGTGTAAAAATGTACAAAAAAGTGAAGAAACGTCGGAGTGAGAAAGTCACAGGACAGATTTAACAAACTCTGTCAATGAGGGATTTTGTTTCAGACGGTTATGAGACAGAATCCATACGGCCAAAACAAGCAGCAGCGTTTATCTGTCCTCACACACACACACTCACTGTCTTTCTGCTCATTAGAAATATTCAACACATCTGGAGCTGATTTCCTGCTGCAGGCGCTGAGAAACTCATCCAGTCTGAACACACACAACTGCACTCTCCTTCAGAGCGCTGGGACATATTATTATTATTAAAATTAACACATTACAATACTGTATTTAGGGATGCACCGAAAAATTCTGGATGCACTTGGCTGAAAACCAAAACTGAAAATAAATTTTTAAAAATAATTATTTTTATTTCAAAATTATTGTTAATTGTATTGTTATTAGACTTTTAAATTAAATGCAATACTTTTACTGAATCTGAATTAAAAAACTACAAGCCAAAAAACACTTTTTTATAGTAACACAACAGTTGGACAGAAAATATAGCCCTATATTAAAATATTATTAAATATCATTATATCAATATCACCTTTTTTCTCTTTCGGCCAAAAACCGAAAATGCCATTTTTGGAAATTTCGGTGCATCCCTAATTGTATTTGTCCTGAAAAACAAAGTAACCCATTATGTTACATTTTTAAGGAAAGTACCACACAGGACTGGGTGGAAAATATTAATTTCTCGATTTGAATCAATTCTCATTTTGATGAACCGATATTGATTCATAAATCCCAAGAATCGAACTTTTAGTCTGTGCAGTTTTCAGAAGTTCTCTAAACATCTTTTGTAGCTCCAGCCAAACAATAATCACAATAATTGCTGTGCTTTGATGCTTTTGATTTGAAACATATCTCAGCTCTTAAATGTGTTTTTGAAGCGATCATCTCTTCCTCTTCACTACTGGTTACAGCAGCAAATACACATGATGAACATCAGAAGGAATGTTGAAAGATACAGAATAACTTCCTGAAATCATTCATGTCTCGTATAATCGTTAATGATAAAAAGGAACAGCTGAATAGAAGCGTGGTGAGAGCTGGTCACCTGTGAAGAGTTTGGTGATGTGTTTGTTCTGCCGGCGCGCGGAGCAGATTAGCAGGAGCCACGGCGGGAACAGCTCGTGATGGGCCGCCAGAAGCTCAGCGATGTTCTCGGATGTTTTCTGCTCTCGGTCTCGGGTCAGACAGCCCTCGTCCACCGAGTCCACCAGCACCAGCAAAGCCTGAGCAGGAGCCTTGCAGCTCAGCAGCGGCAGCAACACACACCTGACACACACACACACACACACACACACAGGTGAACAAATATTCATCAAATATTCTCTGTAACATTTAATGTTTTTTAAGTACCATTTTTTAATGGGGTTTAAAGGAATACTCCACCGTCTTTTCATATTAAACTATGTTATTCCCTTAACTAAGACGAGTTGATACATACCTCTCTCGTCTCAGTGCGTGCACTCAATCGCTCTGGCGCGCGGCGAAACTTTGTTCACTCAGTTCATTCAATACGGGCCAAGCAGAGAAGCTACCAAACACCTCCACGGTTTCCCTATTTAAACACAGTTACTCGCGTAGTGTAACTCGACCTAGGACGGTGACACAAAACAAAGCGCTTTTCTAAGCGTGTAAAATGGATAACTATATTGTATGGCGGAATACCATAGCAAGTGCTTGTAAGCACTTCGTCTTGGCGGAGTAATATCTTCACCAGAGGGAGCGGGGGCCGGTGAGAGGATTTTTCACGAGTGAAGATATTACTCCGCCAAGTCGAAGTGCTCATAAGCACTTGCTATGGTATTCCGCCATACAATATATTTATCCATTTTACACGCTTAGAAAAGCGCTTTGTTTTGTGTCACCGTCCTAGGTCGAGTTACACTACGCGAGTAACTGTGTTTAAATAGGGAAACCGTGGAGGTGTTTGGTAGCTTCTCTGCTTGGCCCGTATTGAATGAACTGAGTGAACAAAGTTTCGCCGCGCGCCAGAGCGATTGAGTGCACGCACTGAGACGAGAGAGGTATGTATCAACTCGTCTTAGTTAAGGGAATAACATAGTTTAATATGAAAAGACGGTGGAGTATTCCTTTAAAAGTCTCAGCAAGTCATTTGTCAGAGTGATTCAGTTATGAAAAATTAAATTCTATGTTTTCAAGTTTTAATTGATCTGGATTCCGTTTTAATGGTTCAATAAAAACATAATAAAGAAAAAGTACATCTAATCAATTGAATTCATAAAAACTTTATTATATTTTTATAAAACTATATTAAATTAAGCACTTTGCATTTCAATTTTAACAATAATAGGACCCTATGAAATGTTTTATTAATTCAGAAAGTTTGCTTTAATTTTTCACAATTCCATTTTTAATGATTAAATACAAATTTATTATCGAAAAACAAAACTAACAATTTACACAATCTTTTAAAATGCTGTCAAATTTAGCAATTATTTTTTTTGTGCTGCACTACAAAAGTTTACAGTTTAAATAAAAGCATGGATGAAAAAAAAAATGTGTGAAATTAATTTAAAAAAAAGATATATATTACTTTATTACTTCTGCTTTACTAGAGTAATATGTCATTTTTCACAATTTTGTCACAATTTCTCCAAGTTAAACCAGACTTTTATTTTGGCGGGTTGCAGTGAGATCTTTGATTTTGCTTTCTCAGATGAAATGCTGAAATGTTGACATTCATTGACAAATGTTGAATATTCACACACATATCGCCATTTGATTGACAAACCCTACGTTTGCTTTATCCAAAATCTGCCTAATCCCATGATTCCTTCAGTTCAGTCCCTCATTTTGATTGTATTGTGCGATTCCACCTGTGTTTTCTGCCAAGCCACAGGATAAGTAGTGAGTGTGTGAGTGCATAACACAGTTCTTTGAATAATCAGACAGGAGTGTGTTTCCCAAAGTTCCCAACAAAGATCAATGGAACTTCTGACCAAAAGTTGCTTCTGGGAAACATCAAAGCGTGCGATTACACCGCGTCTCTCTCCAGCGAGCACACTCTGACAGCTGTGTGTCCACAGCACACAAGAAGCACTTTAAACCAGTTTAAATACATCGAGTTTAATTATAAACGGGATGATTTATGCAGATTGAGGGTAGCACAGACTGTTTCAGAATATAATGCACTCTCTTCCATCAGCTTTCAGTCTGTCCTCTCCATTCCAGTCCATTTCTGTCGTCATATCACACACAGTCCAGTCTCGTTTGCTTTAAATGTGTGTGAGATCTCATCCGTCTCTAAACCATAATCATCTGCCTCATCATTCTAATATCTGACGAACGCTTGAGACGACACGAGTCTGAATCTGAGTCTCACTGTGAACCGCGATCTCCGCCCACGTCACACACACTAACAGAGTGTGTTTGTGCATGCGTGTGTGTGTGGGTGCATGGCCTGAAATCTCCCAGAATGCACTACAGCAGAGAAACACAAGCAGACTGTCACTGCATCAGTGACACACATCATCAAAAAATAGTAATTAGGCTTGTCATTATAGCAAATTGTTATAAACAAAACCTCACAGGTTTCATAATCCTCATGATGAACACAATACAAGATCATCACTACAACCTACAGCGACTATACGATATATATATATAACTATACGCATATCGAACTTTACCTGCACACATATAGTGTTTGTCAGTTTACGTCAGTACACTCGCGTGATGTCATATAAACAGCAAATCTTCCAATAATATTCTTATTGCACAAATCTGCTAAATGTGACTATAAGGCATAAGATATTAAGATATAAACATGATCATGATTTTGAAATGATCTGTATTGTGAAATGCACTATGCAAATAAAACTGACTTGACAACAACTAATACGGTCTAATGCTAATATTAGATACGGTCTAATGCTGATACAGACTCATACTGGCATGTGCTAATGTGTGCATATCCAAAACACAAACGTGTGAATCATAAACTGATGCCTGAATAAAAAGACACAGATTAAATCAAATCCAAACTAGCAAAGCGACCCCGCAGTGTTCACGCATCATAATCAATGACATGATTGCTCACGAAGGCACAACGAGCCCTGACATCAGCAGCTGTTCAGAGGAAGAGTGTGTGTGTGTGTGTGTGTGTGTCCTGTGTAAATGATGTCTGAAGCATCGAGTAAAACTGCTGAGTCATCTCTCAGAGACCGAGATCCGCATGGTCATCCTTCATCAGCTCAAGCCCTCGACACACACTCTACACACACACTCACTGTCC
>NC_138233.1:2546102-2548602 GCF_964197995.2 Scardinius erythrophthalmus
GATTTGTGTTCATGATATTCAGCAACAATTAAATGTTTTGCAATAAGAGTAAATGTGAATGATATCCAAGTGGTTTTTTTTACCATATTGGAATCGAAATTGTTAAAACAAACGATACCCAACCCCACTGCTTTTATACTGCAAAAGTCAAAAGATAAAGTCTGTTACTCTCCTCTTCCTTCTGTGTATCTGTACTGTATAAAGCACTATATTAATAAACGTGATCTGACAGATTATGTCGTCAGCTTTATTTATATAGACCTTTTTACAATACAGCAGCTTTACTGAGATAACAGGAGAATAACACAACAGAGTTTGTTTCCAGAAGAGAATAGCGTCTCAGTCCAGCTTAAGCCAGTTCAGTGATGCTTCATTTCTGTTGTAAAAAAGTTATTAATTTAGTTCATTTATATATATATATATCCGCTCATCGTCCAGCTCAGTTCAGTTCTCATATAATAGTGTAAATGCAGGAGATCAATAATATTGCTGAATATTAAATTAAACGGCACGTGCTCCTCACCTCTTGAACGTCTCAGCCGGGTTCCTCTCACATTCTCCCGGTTGCAGTGCGCTCTGGACCGCCGGTTCCCTCACTTTCTCCTCGTAATCCGGGACGAGTCCGGACCGGCGTATCTGCGCCACCAGTCCGCGAACGAACCCGCTCACACACAGCGTGTCCGAGTCCTCGGGCCGGCAGAAGTGGAAGCCCAGACAGTGCTGGTGAAGCCCGCGGTGAACAGAACCGGGCCACAGTAACTCCGTACACAGAGCCGTCTTCCCGCTCCCGGGTCCGCCGACCAGCAGAACCCCCCACGACCCGCTCTTCCCCGGCCCGCTGACGGGCTCCAGCGGCTCTGAGGACCCCGGGGCGCTGAGGTTGTGGGTTTTCTCCTGAAGGCAGTGCTGGATCTTGTGGAAGACCCACTCGCGGCAGTAGAAGCGCTTGCCCTGCAACAGGCTGGTCTGGGCCATGATCCGAGTCCGGCGGGTCGAGATGGACTGATGGTTCAGGTTGTTCTGGGCATGTTCTCAAACCCCGCGAGGGCGTCTGCGTAGACACCCGTCCTTCATCATGATGATGAGTTAGAGTGAGCGTTCCTCCCTCGGACCAAAGCAGAACTGGACCCTGAAGATAGCGGTGTTGAGTGTTGCGGGCGGTTCAGACCCAATAGAGTGAAGTCTCCATCAAATCTGTCTGTGACCGTTCATCATAGTGCTGATGAAACACCCTGAAACAAACACAGTTTACTTTCTTTACACGTTTCTTAGTGAACAATCAGCTCAAACATGGTGCTAGCCCAGTTTATGAGTCCCAAGAGAACGCATGAACTTATAAAATGTATTGAAAGCAATGCAAGGCACATCGGCCGAATGTATTAATGTATATAAACAATTAAAGTCCCCCTGTAGTCAATCATTTTATCCCTTAAAACTCATCTTTAATCACCAAAATGACATATTTAAATGTTTTTTTTCTTCATTCCGTAAAATATCTTGAATGTAACTCATTGCCTCATTTAGTATGCGCGACTATGAATATGCAAATGAGCCCCGCCTCCACTCACTCGCTCAGCTCAGAGATCCACTGGTTGACGATCACACGTTGATCTGATTGGTTACAAGGTAGTTTGTGACGTCAGAAACACCAGCGATTTCAAAGCGTGTTTTTGAGACTGTCTTTGGTTCACTGCAGTTTTAAGGAGGAAATACTCAGCAATGCTGTCGACTTATGAATTTACACATGGTTTAAGCATATTAAAAACACCACATAGACACATTAACAACATTAAAAGCTGGACTTTCACCACATGAAAAATATTAATAACTCTCTCCAGTCCACAATCATACTTCACTTTTTATCAACCAATAAATCATGGATAAAACCCATGCAAGTTTATCCAGCAACACAAGAGTGAACAGAGCAACAATACTCATAATATTCATATTCAAGATTCATCACACATGCCTCAAGCATTCTGGCCAACATTCAAAAGAGCAACGAACCACTGAAACATGCAAATATTGAGCCAACTCAAACAGTGAGGGATCAAACTCGTGAATCAGCAGAATTTTAGGAATATCAAGGATGACTTGGCTAGTACATTTGATCTCCTATATCATAACATAATATGATGCCCCAAAGATGTTATTGATTCACAAAGATACTATGATGGCCCAAAAATGCTGACTATGTTTGACACACAGCCATAGTCTTGTAATAGAAAACAAATCAAGACTTTCGCCATATAGGCTAATAAAACCAACAAAACCTAAATCACCACGCTAATAAATCATAAGAGGAGTCAAATGTCTTAGCGTTCATTTTGAAGACAGCAGCTATTCTGTATTTACACACGTGACCTTTAAGGAATCCAAAAGTAATCCGATTACATTACTTTCATATCGTGGTGTTTAGATTACGTTACTAAATACTTTTTTTATGAAGTAATTTCCTGCAATACGGAATACATTTTAAAGTAACCCTCCAATCTCTTGT
>NC_138233.1:2558602-2561102 GCF_964197995.2 Scardinius erythrophthalmus
GGCAAATACTATTTTTTTTTTTATTTTACTTCATACATGAATAAATGTCTACGGATTAGCTTAAATCCTCTTTTTTTTAAAATACTCGACATAACCACTGGCTTGCATGATAATTCCTTTATTTACAATCATATTTTACAGTATATTTTATATCATTTCTAATACATTTTGCCCACATTTAAGCTCGTTTAACAAATATTAGGGGTAAAAATTTTACTCTAAATAAATTCAGGTGTAATGGACCCGTCTCTGTTGTCCCGTTTCCACCGCGATAAATAACTAACAATAACTCAAGCCCTGGGTTGTTACGTCTGACCCAGGATCTGGGTAACACAAGAAAACTACCCAAACACTGGGTTGTTACGTTTGATGCAGGAGCTGGGTAACACAAAAACTACCCAATACTGATCAATAACCCAAAAAAAGGACCCAAAAGGCTCAACCCAGGATTTGGGTAGAAAAAATAACCCAAGATATTTTGTGTAGGATATATTTAAGTTAACATCCATTTTTAGTACATCGTTGTCCTGTAATTGTTACTAGTAAAAATGCAATTACGATGAGTAACACTGGGAACAGTTTAAGCTAAACACTGAAGTGTAGGATTTACTTCCTGCACCATTTTTGCAAGACCATTAATCATATAATTAGAGATTAACGATGATTGAGTGTTAATGATGAACGCCGAATGCTAACAAGCGGAGTCAGTGAAGGAAAGAGGAACAACAAGAGCAGAAAACAGCTGAAGGTAAAAGAAGACATTAAATCTCTCAAGATCCGATTAAACAACTTAATAACCAGTTTGACTTCATTTCGGTCTCAAAAGTGAGAATTAACAGCGGTTTAGATGCTGATGATTAAAAATTAAATAAACAGATTACAGGATTTAACCGTAGCCTACATTACTTGCAGAATAAATACATGATAATGAAACTTGTGTTCATTTTCACTGTATAAATTGGGTGTGTATTATCTTTTAAAGTCTCCCTGTGGTGTAAATCCAACTTTTAATGTTGTTTATGTGTCTATGTGGTGTTTTTAATCTGCTTAAAGCATGTGTAAGTTCATAAGTCGACAGCATTGCTGAGTATTTCCTCCTTAAAACTGCAGTGAACCAAAGACAGTCTCAAAAACACGCTTTGAAATCGCTGGTGTTTCTGACGTCACAAACTACCTTGTAACCAATCAGATCAACGTGTGATCGTCAACCAGTGGATCTCTGAGCTGAGCGAGTGAGTGGAGGCGGGGCTCATTTGCATATTCATAGAACCGCGCATACTAAATGAGGCAAGGGTGTCGAGTTACATTCAAGCTATTTTAAGACATGAATAAAAAAACATTTAAATATGTCATTTTGGTGATTAAAGATGAGTTTTAATGGATAGAATTATTAACTACAGGATGACTTTACATTTTCGGATTGGTCTCCTCATGTGAGGATGATCATATTTGGGGTCTGTGGAATTTAAAAGATTGAAATGCCCTCAATAATAGACAGCCTGTAATATTTTCATGTGTTGGTCAACAGCGCCTTCTAGTGCCTCGATAATTAAACACACAATGTTGGGAAGAAAATATAAAAAAAGCCATAAAGCACCAAATAATAATAATGGCAAACAGTTCAAACGGTTTTACACGTCATAGACATCAAACAATTATGTTCTCTAATCAAACAGGACGGGTTTACGTTCAGACACTGTAAAATCAGAAATGTGAAGAATCAGAATCAGAATACTTTTTTTGTGAGTGCATGATTAACAATAATTGAATCACTTTAATGGAAACAATGATGACATCTCAAAAATTGCAGTTTAGTAAAAAAGTTAGTTTACAACTTGTCAGAACCATCAAAAATAAATAATAAATTATTAAACATAATAACAAAGACTGTGGAAGTATCTTAGTTTAATCTCATATTTACTTTTTTTACCTTTTCTCTCATATTAACTTTTAACTAATTTTTCAGTATCTCGACTGAATGATAAATTCAAATATAAATTCAATAATATAAATAATATTCTGTTTTACGATTTATTTTCAGTGACAGAAGGTCAGATACGATCTTACTCAGAAGTTTTTATTTTGTAAATTTATTCTGATAGTTGATAGTATACAGTGTATATTTTTAATACCTTGCATTTTAAGGGGATTTTACGGTACCAAATATTTACCTCTAAATATATGCAACATTTATCATCTACATGGTATCCACTAGATGGCTATATAATATATATATAATTAATATTTCAGTGATTTAATTTTCACAGTGCAGTTTAAATGTTGCTCATTTGCAAATAATATTAAAGTTATTAATGCATAATATTGTGTTTCACTGTTTCTCGTAACAGTTTTTTATAATCGATGTTGGATTATTTTAATTACTGGAAAGGTTTTTATGAATGCTGTTCCGCTGTCGTAAGTTTCTGCCTTTAATACATGCCGGTATTTTCCTCATTTGTATGTGGAAATTATGATCAATGACTTCTTATTTTGTATTCAG
>NC_138233.1:2568602-2571102 GCF_964197995.2 Scardinius erythrophthalmus
TGGGTCAGGGTTTAATTATTATCGCTGGCTTTTTGCGACCTCTTCAGGAGAGAGCAGTGCAGCTCCGTCTAATTAGCGCGTGTCTTCAGTAAAGTACAGGTTTGTGTACATTTTATTTGATCTATAAATTCGTTATTATTCTGTAGGCTATATCGTTTAAGTTTATTCAAAGCAACATACAGGGGCGCGAATCGCGATGTGAGTCACCTAAACGAGTGTCGTGTCGGTCTTTTCGCGTGATGGAAACGCCTGATGCCTTGCATAAGATTTTATGGTTTTATTCAAAAAAGATACAGAATATAAATGATTAGAAAGTTAAAATATGTTCTCAGAACTGTACACTGGTTGTTTATGGACCGGTTATGGAGTCACAGCATATTTCATACCAGCGACTGGAGTTAGAAGTTCCTCCGCTGAACACGACTCAAGCTCAGGCACGAGACCCAGAGACTGGGCCATTACACTTGAATTACTTATAAATGTTTAATTATTACTACTAATATTTGTATATTTGTAATAAAAATTAACCCATTATGCTGGGTTAAATAAACAACCCAATTTGCTGGGTAAAATTAACCCAACATGTGTTCTGTCTTATATTTACCCAGACTTTGGGTTGTTTTTAACCCAGTGTTTTTTAGAGTGATACAATTTAATGATTTATTTTAGTCCTGTAATTATTCCCGTAAATGATAAAGGGAGGTGTGTTTTGAATATTTCTGTGGACAGTGAGGGGCTTTGGAGTCGCTTTAAGAGCCTGATGAAACATCTACGGGAATACCATGAAATATTAGTGTTTGAATGTTTATTTCATCAGGGAATACAGACGCTGCTTGTGTTCAGATGGTGTCGTTATGATCTACAGAAGCGCGACTGACCAGCTAAACCTGGTTATTTCAGCTGCTTTTCCAGAATGTTCCTTCATTTCCAGCTCACTGCCGCTCATTAGACCCAAACTAAACTGTGAACGCTCACGGGATCAGGGTGTGTGAGAGGGTTCTGTCCTGATGTTTCCACTGCACTGAAAAATATATATACGTTCAAACGTTTGAGGCAGAGAGAACACCACGGCTGCATTTATTTGATCAAAAATGCAGTAAAAAACATTTATACATTTACAATTTAAAATAACAGTTTTCTATGTGAATATACAGTAAAGTGTAATTTATTCCTGTGATCAAAGCTGAATGTTCAGCATCATTACTCCAGTCTTCAGTGTCACATGATCCTTCAGAAATCACTCTAATATGAGAATTTGATGCTCAAGACACATATATGATTATTATCAGTGTTGAAAAATTTTTCGCTGCTTCATATTTTGTGGAAACATTTTGTGGAATATTTTTCAGGATTCTTATTGATGAACATAAAGATCAAAAGAACAGCATTTATGTGCAACATTTTTAATGACTTTACTGTCACTTTTGATCACTTTAGTGCGCCCTTGCTGAATGAAAGTATTTAAATCATGACAACAAAATTGTTTTAGCATGTTATGCATGTAAAATGGCAATGTTAAAGTCCCCCATATAGCCAATAATTTTATCCCTTAAAACTCATCTTTTTATCACCAATATCTTGAATGTAACTCGACACCCTTGCCTCATTTAGTATGCGCGGTTCTATGAATATGCAGATGAGCCCCGCCTCCACTCACTCCCTCAGCTCAGAGATCCACTGGTTGACGATCACACGTTGATCTGATTGGTTACAAGGTAGTTTGTGACGTCAGAAACACCAGCGATTTCAAAGCGTGTTTTTGAGACTGTCTTTGGTTCACTGCAGTTTTAAGGAGGAAATACTCAGCAATGCTGTCGACTTATGAATTTACACATGCTTTAAGCAGATTAAAAACACCACATAGACACATAAACAACATTAAAAGCTGGATTTACACCACAGGGGGACTTAAATGTATTTGGTCCTGGTGGATAAACACACACACATAAGTCCTGTATCAGAGTTAGGCAGGTGGAGCTGGGGAGGGGGAGGGGTTCAGAGGAACACTGAACCAGACTATGTAAATGTTGAGCAAGCAATCTCATTGGCTGCAGGATCAGAAGAGGCCAATCAGCTTGTGCCATGAGCTAATGATGTGATAGACTGTAGATTGCATGTAAACAAGGCGCTGTCAGTCAACATTTCATGACTGAAATAGGTTTATATTCTCACAGTTTCATGTCGTCTTCAACATAAGGGTTGATGACAGAATCCTGTTACCATGGCAACATGAGGTCATTTCCCTCTCCGTGACCGCTGACCCTGTATATTATCAGCACTCAGAGGGGAGCTGTCACACACACACACACACACACACACACACACACACACACACACACACACACACACACACACACCTGTCGCTCAGCACCTGTCGAGAGCTCCGGCTGTTTGTTAAACACGTCTGTCAGCACAAACTTATTACTGGTGTGTGTGTGTTTACTCACAAACACCTGAAACACATGAGCAGCACATGGCTGTGTGTGTGTGTGTGTGTGTG
>NC_138233.1:2581102-2601102 GCF_964197995.2 Scardinius erythrophthalmus
CAGCATAGTAACACCCTAGTAACCACCCAGAATCCTCTAGTAACACCCTAGCAACCACCCAGAATGCTCTAGCAAACAGCATAGTAACACCCTGGTAACCGGTAACCACCCAGACTGCTCTAGCAAACAGCATAGTAACACCCTAGCAATCACCCAGAATGCTCTATCAAACAGCATAGTAACATCCTAGCAACCACCCAGAATGCTCTATCAAACAGCATAGTAACACCCTAGTAACCACCCAGAATGCTCTAGCAAACATCATACTAACACCCTAGTAACCACTCAGAATGTTCTAGCAACAGCATAGTAACACCCTAGTAACCACCCAGAATGCTCTAGCAAACAGCATAGTAACACCCTAGTAACCACCCAGAATGCTCTAGCAACAGCATAGTAACACCCTAGTAACCACCCAGAATGCTCTAGCAAACAGCATAGTAACACCCTAGTAACCACCCAGAATCCTCTAGTAACACCCTAGCAACCACCCAGAATGCTCTAGCAAACAGCATAGTAACACCCTGGTAACCACCCAGACTGCTCTAGCAAACAGCGCAGTAACACCCTAGCAATCTCCCAGAATGCTCTATCAAACAGCATAATAACACCCTAGCAACCACCCAGAATGCTCTATCAAACAGCATAGTAACACCCTAGTAACCACCCAGAATGCTCTAGCAAACAGCATAGTAACACCCTAGTAACCACCCAGAATCCTCTAGTAACACCCTAGCAACCACCCAGAATGCTCTAGCAAACAGCATAGTAACACCCTGGTAACCACCCAGACTGCTCTAGCAAACAGCATAGTAACACCCTAGCAATCACCCAGAATGCTCTATCAAACAGCATAGTAACACCCTAGCAACCACCCAGAATGCTCTATCAAACAGCATAGTAACACCCTAGTAACCACCCAAAATGCTCTAGCAAACATCATACTAACACCCTAGTAACCACTCAGAATGTTCTAGCAACAGCATAGTAACACCCTAGTAACCACCCAGAATGCTCTAGCAAACAGCATAGTAACACCATAGTAACCACCCAGAATGTTCTAGCAACAGCATAGTAACACCCTAGTAACCACCCAGAATGCTCTAGCAAACAGCATAGTAACACCCTAGTAACCACCCAGAATCCTCTAGTAACACCCTAGCAACCACCCAGAATGCTCTAGCAAACAGCATAGTAACACCCTGGTAACCACCCAGACTGCTCTAGCAAACAGCATAGTAACACCCTAGCAATCACCCAGAATGCTCTATCAAACAGCATAGTAACATCCTAGCAACCACCCAGAATGCTCTAGCAAACAGCATAGTAACACCCTAGTAACCACCCAGAATGCTCTAGCAAACAGCATAGTAACACCCTAGCAACCACCCAGAATGCTCTATCAAACAGCATAGTAACTCTAGTAACCACCCAGAATCCTCTAGTAACAGCCTAGCAACCACCCAGAATGCTCTAGCAAACAGCATAGTAACACCCAAGCAACCACCCAGAATGCTCTATCAAACAGCATAGTAACACCCTAGCAACCACCCAGAATGCTCTATCAAACAGCATAGTAACACCCTAGTAACCACCCAGAATGCTCTAGCAAACATCATACTAACACCCTAGTAACCACTCAGAATGTTCTAGCAACAGCATAGTAACACCCTAGTAACCACCCAGAATGCTCTAGCAAACAGCATAGTAACACCATAGTAACCACCCAGAATGTTCTAGCAAAAGCATAGTAACACCCTAGTAACCACCCAGAATGCTCTAGCAAACAGCATAGTAACACCCTAGTAACCACCCAGAATCCTCTAGTAACACCCTAGCAACCACCCAGAATGCTCTAGCAAACAGCATAGTAACACCCTGGTAACCACCCAGACTGCTCTAGCAAACAGCATAGTAACACCCTAGCAATCACCCAGAATGCTCTATCAAACAGCATAGTAACATCCTAGCAACCACCCAGAATGCTCTATCAAACAGCATAGTAACACCCTAGTAACCACCCAGAATGCTCTAGCAAACATCATACTAACACCCTAGTAACCACTCAGAATGTTCTAGCAACAGCATAGTAACACCCTAGTAACCACCCAGAATGCTCTAGCAAACAGCATAGTAACACCCTAGTAACCACCCAGAATGCTCTAGCAACAGCATAGTAACACCCTAGTAACCACGCAGAATGCTCTAGCAAACAGCATAGTAACACCCTAGTAACCACCCAGAATCCTCTAGTAACACCCTAGCAACCACCCAGAATGCTCTAGCAAACAGCATAGTAACACCCTGGTAACCACCCAGACTGCTCTAGCAAACAGCATAGTAACACCCTAGCAATCACCCAGAATGCTCTATCAAACAGCATAGTAACACCCTAGCAACCACCCAGAATGCTCTATCAAACAGCATAGTAACACCCTAGTAACCACCCAGAATGCTCTAGCAAACATCATACTAACACCCTAGTAACCACTCAGAAAGTTCTAGCAACAGCATAGTAACACCCTAGTAACCACCCAGAATGCTCTAGCAAACAGCATAGTAACACCATAGTAACCACCCAGAATGTTCTAGCAACAGCATAGTAACACCCTAGTAACCACCCAGAATGCTCTAGCAAACAGCATAGTAACACCCTAGTAACCACCCAGAATCCTCTAGTAACACCCTAGCAACCACCCAGAATGCTCTAGCAAACAGCATAGTAACACCCTGGTAACCACCCAGACTGCTCTAGCAAACAGCATAGTAACACCCTAGCAATCACCCAGAATGCTCTATCAAACAGCATAGTAACATCCTAGCAACCACCCAGAATGCTCTAGCAAACAGCATAGTAACACCCTAGTAACCACCCAGAATGCTCTAGCAAACAGCATAGTAACACCCAAGCAACCACCCAGAATGCTCTATCAAACAGCATAGTAACACCCTAGCAACCACCCAGAATGCTCTATCAAACAGCATAGTAACACCCTAGCAACCACCCAGAATGCTCTAGCAAACAGCATAGTAACACCCTGGTAACCACCCAGACTGTTCTAGCAAACAGCATAGTAACACCCTAGCAATCACCCAGAATGCTCTATCAAACAGCATAGTAACACCCTAGCAACCACCCAGAATGCTCTATCAAACAGCATAGTAACACCCTAGCAACCACCCAGAATGCTCTATCAAACAGCATAGTAACACCCTAGTAACCACCCAGAATGCTCTAGCAAACAGCATAGTAACACCCTAGTAACCACCCAGAATCCTCTAGTAACACCCTAGCAACCACCCAGAATGCTCTAGCAAACAGCATAGTAACACCCTGGTAACCACCCAGACTGCTCTAGCAAACAGCATAGTAACACCCTAGCAATCACCCAGAATGCTCTATCAAACAGCATAGTAACACCCTAGTAACCACCCAGAATGCTCTATCAAACAGCATAGTAACACCCTAGTAACCACCCAGAATCCTCTAGTAACACCCTAGCAACCACCCAGAATGCTCTAGCAAACAGCATAGTAACACCCTGGTAACCACCCAGACTGCTCTAGCAAACAGCATAGTAACACCCTAGCAATCACCCAGAATGCTCTATCAAACAGCATAGTAACACCCTAGCAACCACCCAGAATGCTCTATCAAACAGCATAGTAACACCCTAGTAACCACCCAGAATGCTCTAGCAAACATCATACTAACACCCTAGTAACCACTCAGAATGTTCTAGCAACAGCATAGTAACACCCTAGTAACCACCCAGAATGCTCTAGCAAACAGCATAGTAACACCATAGTAACCACCCAGAATGTTCTAGCAACAGCATAGTAACACCCTAGTAACCACCCAGAATGCTCTAGCAAACAGCATAGTAACACCCTAGTAACCACCCAGAATCCTCTAGTAACACCCTAGCAACCACCCAGAATGCTCTAGCAAACAGCATAGTAACACCCTGGTAACCACCCAGACTGCTCTAGCAAACAGCATAGTAACACCCTAGCAATCACCCAGAATGCTCTATCAAACAGCATAGTAACATCCTAGCAACCACCCAGAATGCTCTAGCAAACAGCATAGTAACACCCTAGTAACCACCCAGAATGCTCTAGCAAACAGCATAGTAACACCCTAGCAACCACCCAGAATGCTCTATCAAACAGCATAGTAACACCCTAGTAACCACCCAGAATGCTCTAGCAAACAGCATAGTAACTCTAGTAACCACCCAGAATGCTCTAGCAAACAGCATAGTAACTCTAGTAACCACCCAGAATCCTCTAGTAACACCCTAGTATCCACCCAGAATGCTCTATCAAACATCATACTAACACCCTAGTAACCACCCAGAATGCTCTAGCAACAGCATAGTAACACCCTGGTAACCACCCAGAATGCTCTAGCAAACAGTATAGCAAGACCCTCGCAACCCCCGGCTGTGTGTGTGTGTGTGTGTGTGTGTGTGTGTGTGTGTGTGTGTGTGTGTGTGTGTGTGTGTGTGTGTGTGTGTCCTGCATGACTGAGCCGCTTCATGATGGACGAGGCCTTCAGCTGTCCAAACACTTCCTGCTCTGATCACTGAAGGTCACTGTGAGACGCCCATGTTGTGTCTGTTCAACAGAGCTCAAACAGACAAGTGTGTGTGTGTGTGTGTGTGTGTGTGTGTGTGTGTGTGTGTGTGTGTGTGTGTGTGTGTGTGTGTTTTCAATGTGTTCTCATAGGAAACAAAATGAAATAAACCTTTATTTAATTCAGTGTTTTTTTATAAAATAAAAAAATACTTATTTTAATTACCCAGTATTTCACACACTCACACTCTAACACACACACACTCTAACACACACACACACACACACACACACACACACACACACACACACACACACACACACACACACTCACTCACTCACTCACTCACAGACGCACTCACTCACAGACACACACACACTCTCACAGAGACACACACACACACACACACACACACACACACACACACACACACACACACTCACTCACTCACTCACTCACTCACTCACAGACGCACACTCACTCACAGACACACACGCACACACATTCACACACACTCACAGAGACACACACACACACTCAGACACACACCTAACAGGTCAGACAGGTTTACAACGGATCATATTTTAGGAGTCTCAATAACAGCTTTTGTAAATGGAAAGGTGGTTGTTGGACTAAATATTTTAGGAAGCTTGAGTGAAATTTATATTTTACATGGGAGGAGCAACTGCATGTGTGTGAGAGTGTGTGTGTGCATGCTTGCATGTGCATGGGTGTGTGTGTGAGACAGAGAGAGAGAGAGAGAGAAAGAGAGAGAGAGTGTGTGTGTTGTAGATAGAGATACTTTTACTTGTAAAATGTGATATTTTCTTTGTTCTTTATGTTGTTTCTTGGCACTATTTTCTTTTAAATTGTACAAAGCAACACTGAAAAAGATTTGCCAATTCAAATGTAAAATTATTTTACATTTCAATAAACTGAGAGAAAGACTGTTGAGGTTCAGACAAATACATTTTATCCTCCACTGTTACAAAATTGGGCTTATTAGAATTTTCCTGTAAATGCATCTGAATTACTACAACTAACTGAAATCATGTGTCATGTGTCTCCTATAACAACTACATTTAACATCAGTAAATATCATATATGTTTACCTTTGAGCATCTCTTATTTTCCTCCATCTTCCTGTTGATTTCCTACGGTGGCGCATTGCTGCCACATACTTATTTTTCCACACAATTATGTCGTTATAACGAGATGTTATGTTGTTTTAACGACATCTTTTCTCGTAATAACGAGATGTTATGTAATTTTAACATCTTTTCTCGTAATAATGAAATGTTATGTAATTTTAACATCTTTTCTCGTAATAACTAGATGTTATGTCGTTAAAATTACATCTTTTCTCATAATAACGATATGTCATTTTAACGACACCTTTTCCTGTAATAACGAGATATGTCGTTTAAACAACACCTTTTTCTCGTTATAAAAAGAAGTTGTCATTTTAAAGACATCTTTTTCTCCTAATAACTAGATATTTTAATTACATATTTTTCTCAAAATAACGAGATATGTCGTTTTAACAACATATTTTCTCGTAATAACTAGATGTTATCGTTTTAACGAAATCTTTTCTCATAATAACGAGATTTTATGTCGTTAAAACAACATCTTTTCTCGTAATAACGAGATGTTATGTCGTTTTAACAACATATTTTCTCGTAATAACTACATGTTGTCGTTTTAACGAAATCTTTTCTCGTAATAACGAGATGTTAAGTAATTTTAACGAAATATTTTCTCGTAATAACGAGATATGTAATTTTAACGACAGCTTGTCTGGTAATAACGAGATATGTCGTTTAAACAACTCCTTTTTCTCGTAATAACTAGATGTTGTCGTTTTAATGACATATTTTTCTCGTAATAACGAGATGTTATGTTGTTAAAACGACATATTTTTCTCGTAATAACGATGTTATGTCGTTAAAACGACATATTTTCTCGTAATAACGAGATATGTCGTTTTAACATCTTTTTCAAGTAATAACTAGATGTTATGTCGTTTTAACAACATATTTTCTCGCAATAACGAGATTTTGTCGTTTTAACGACATATTTTCTCGTAATAACAAGATGTTATGTCGTTTTAACATCTTTTTCTAGTAATAACTAGATGTTATGTCGTTTTAACAACATATTTTCTCGTAATAACGAGATTTTGTCGTTTTAACAACATCTTTTCTCATAATAACGAGATGTTATGTTGTTAAAACTCAATGGAGAGCGTGATTCCATCTGCATGTCTTTGAGTTTTCTCAGTAGATCTTCTGACTCACAGACATCTCCGTCTTTTCCCTCTACATATTCCTGTGAAGTCACGAATGTGTGGGAAAATGTCCCGTCATCACTTCTCCAGCTCTGGGAAAGATGGATCTCAGCGTGAGACTGGAGGATCTGCATCTGTCCTGACGCTGCAGAACATGTGAGAGTGAAGATACACACACATCAACAACACTATAGGAGTTTCACACATGAGAACATGCCTCACACACACTCATGATCTCCAGTTGCTGTTTCTGCAAATCAAACACAAGCGAGCGGACGTGTGTGTGCCAAAATACGACAGTTACTGTAGTTATTGTTTGTTATGAAATACAGTGACAGAGACGGTGTGTGTGTGTGTGCGTGCGTGCATGCGTGTGTGTGTGTGTGTGTGTGTGTGTGTGTGTGTGTGTGTGTGTGTGTGTGTGTGTGTGAGTGTGTGTGTGTGTGTGTGTGTGTGTGTGTGTGTGTGTGTGTTCTCAGAACAGGGCTGAAGGGAAAGAAGGAATTCTGGAAACAGAGGAAAGGAAGCAAACCGGAGGGAGGGAAGGACGAAATGGATCTGGTTTAGAGATAAGCTGCTCCCATAGCAACCATGCCAGAGTTACGAGAAGTGTTAACACACACACACACACACACACACACACACACACATACACTGCTGTCTCTACCACCTTCAGACCATCTATAAACCACCTGAAGCTTTAGTTGTAATGCTGATGTTGCTGGAGGATCAGTCCAGCCGTGGTTTAGTGTAAGTGTGTTCAGTGTAAGTGTGTTAAGTGTGTTTCAGTGTGTTCAGTGTGTTAAGTGTAAGTGTGTTCAGTGTGTTAAGTGTAAGTGTGTTAAGTGTGTTAAGTGTAAGTGTGTTCAGTGTGTTAAGTGTGTGTTCAGTGTGTTCAGTGTAAGTGTGTTCAGTGTAAGTGTGTTTCAGTGTGTTCAGTGTAAGTGTGTTCAGTGTGTTAAGTGTGTTAAGTGTAAGTGTGTTCAGTGTGTTAAGTGTGTGTTCAGTGTGTTCAGTGTAAGTGTGTTCAGTGTAAGTGTGTTCAGTGTAAGTGTGTTCAGTGTAAGTGTGTTTCAGTGTGTTCAGTGTAAGTGTGTTCAGTGTGTTAAGTGTGTTAAGTGTAAGTGTGGTCAGTGTGTTAAGTGTGTGTTCAGTGTGTTCAGTGTAAGTGTGTTCAGTGTAAGTGTGTTTCAGTGTGTTCAGTGTAAGTGTGTTCAGTGTGTTAAGTGTGTTAAGTGTAAGTGTGGTCAGTGTGTTCAGTGTAAGTGTGTTAAGTGTAAGTGTGTTAAGTGTAAGTGTGTTCAGTGTAAGTGTGTTCAGTGTGTTAAGTGTGTTCAGTGTGTTCAGTGTAAGTGTGTTTAGTGTGTTCAGTGTAAGTGTGTTCAGTGTGTTAAGTGTAAGTGTGTTCAGTGTGTTCAGTGTAAGTGTGTTCAGTGTGTTAAGTGTAAGTGTTATCAGTGTAAGTGTGTTCAGTGTGTTAAGTGTGTTCAGTGTGTTAAGTGTGTTAAGTGTGTTAAGTGTAAGTGTGTTCAGTGTGTTAAGTGTGTTAAGTGTAAGTGTGTTCAGTGTGTTAAGTGTAAGTGTGTTCAGTGTGTTAAGTGTGTTAAGTGTAAGTGTGTTCAGTGTGTTAAGTGTAAGTGTGTTCAGTGTGTTAAGTGTGTTCAGTGTAAGTGTGTTCAGTGTGTTCAGTGTGTTAAGTGTGTTAAGTGTGTTAAGTGTAAGTGTGTTCAGTGTGTTAAGTGTGTTAAATGTAAGTGTGTTCAGTGTGTTAAGTGTGTTAAGTGTAAGTGTGTTCAGTGTGTTAAGTGTAAGTGTGTTCAGTGTGTTCAGTGTAAGTGTGTTCAGTGTAAGTGTGTTCAGTGTGTTAAGTGTAAGTGTGTTAAGTGTAAGTGTGTTCAGTGTGTTCAGTGTAAGTGTGTTCAGTGTAACTGTGTTCAGTGTGTTCAGTGTAAGTGTGTTCAGTGTAAGTGTGTTCAGTGTAAGTGTGTTCAGTGTGTTCAGTGTAAGTGTGTTCAGTGTGTTAAGTGTAAGTGTGTTCAGTGTGTTAAGTGTGTGTTCAGTGTGTTCAGTGTAAGTGTGTTCAGTGTTAGTGTGTTTCAGTGTGTTCAGTGTGTTAAGTGTGTGTTCAGTGTGTTCAGTGTAAGTGTGTTCAGTGTAAGTGTGTTTCAGTGTGTTCAGTGTAAGTGTGTTCAGTGTGTTAAGTGTGTTAAGTGTAAGTGTGTTCAGTGTGTTCAGTGTAAGTGTGTTCAGTGTGTTAAGTGTAAGTGTGTTCAGTGTGTTAAGTGTAAGTGTGTTCAGTGTGTTAAGTGTAAGTGTGTTCAGTGTAAGTGTGTTCAGTGTAAGTGTTATCAGTGTAAGTGTGTTCAGTGTGTTAAGTGTGTTCAGTGTGTTAAGTGTGTTCAGTGTAAGTGTGTTCAGTGTGTTAAGTGTGTTCAGTGTGTTAAGTGTGTTAAGTGTAAGTGTGTTCAGTGTGTTAAGTGTGTTAAGTGTAAGTGTGTTCAGTGTGTTAAGTGTGTTAAGTGTAAGTGTGTTCAGTGTGTTAAGTGTAAGTGTGTTCAGTGTGTTAAGTGTAAGTGTGTTCAGTGTGTTCAGTGTAAGTGTGTTCAGTGTAAGTGTGTTCAGTGTGTTTCAGTGTGTTAAGTGTAAGTGTGTTCAGTGTGTTAAGTGTAAGTGTGTTCAGTGTGTTAAGTGTAAGTGTGTTCAGTGTGTTCAGTGTAAGTGTGTTCAGTGTAAGTGTGTTCAGTGTGTTAAGTGTAAGTGTGTTCAGTGTGTTAAGTGTGTTAAGTGTAAGTGTGTTCAGTGTGTTAAGTGTAAGTGTGTTCAGTGTGTTCAGTGTAAGTGTGTTCAGTGTAAGTGTGTTCAGTGTGTTAAGTGTAAGTGTGTTCAGTGTAAGTGTGTTAAGTGTAAGTGTGTTCAGTGTGTTCAGTGTGTGTTCAGTGTGTTCAGTGTAAGTGTGTTCAGTGTAAGTGTGTTTCAGTGTGTTCAGTGTAAGTGTGTTCAGTGTGTTAAGTGTGTTAAGTGTAAGTGTGGTCAGTGTGTTCAGTGTAAGTGTGTTAAGTGTAAGTGTGTTCAGTGTAAGTGTGTTCAGTGTGTTCAGTGTAAGTGTGTTCAGTGTAAGTGTGTTCAGTGTGTTAAGTGTAAGTGTGTTCAGTGTGTTAAGTGTAAGTGTGTTCAGTGTGTTAAGTGTAAGTGTGTTCAGTGTAAGTGTGTTCAGTGTAAGTGTTATCAGTGTAAGTGTGTTCAGTGTGTTAAGTGTGTTCAGTGTAAGTGTGTTCAGTGTGTTAAGTGTGTTCAGTGTAAGTGTGTTCAGTGTGTTAAGTGTGTTAAGTGTAAGTGTGTTCAGTGTGTTAAGTGTGTTAAGTGTAAGTGTGTTCAGTGTGTTAAGTGTAAGTGTGTTCAGTGTGTTAAGTGTAAGTGTGTTCAGTGTGTTCAGTGTAAGTGTGTTCAGTGTGTTCAGTGTAAGTGTGTTCAGTGTAAGTGTGTTCAGTGTGTTTCAGTGTGTTAAGTGTAAGTGTGTTCAGTGTGTTAAGTGTAAGTGTGTTCAGTGTGTTAAGTGTAAGTGTGTTCAGTGTGTTCAGTGTAAGTGTGTTCAGTGTGTTCAGTGTAAGTGTGTTCAGTGTAAGTGTGTTCAGTGTGTTCAGTGTGTTCAGTGTGTTAAGTGTGTTAAGTGTAAGTGTGTTCAGTGTGTTAAGTGTGTTAAGTGTAAGTGTGTTCAGTGTGTTCAGTGTAAGTGTGTTCAGTGTGTTAAGTGTAAGTGTGTTCAGTGTGTTAAGTGTAAGTGTGTTCAGTGTGTTCAGTGTAAGTGTGTTCAGTGTAAGTGTGTTCAGTGTGTTTCAGTGTGTTAAGTGTAAGTGTGTTCAGTGTGTTCAGTGTGTTAAGTGTGTTCAGTGTAAGTGTGCTCAGTGTGTTCAGTGTAAGTGTGTTCAGTGTAAGTGTGTTCAGTGTGTTTCAGTGTGTTAAGTGTAAGTGTGTTCAGTGTGTTCAGTGTGTTAAGTGTAAGTGTGTTCAGTGTAAGTGTGTTCAGTGTGTTAAGTGTAAGTGTGTTCAGTGTAAGTGTGTTAAGTGTAAGTGTGTTCAGTGTAAGTGTGTTCAGTGTAAGTGTGTTAAGTGTAAGTGTGTTCAGTGTAAGTGTGTTCAGTGTGTTAAGTGTGTTCAGTGTAAGTGTGTTCAGTGTGTTCAGTGTAAGTGTGTTCAGTGTAAGTGTGTTCAGTGTGTTAAGTGTGTTCAGTGTAAGTGTGTTCAGTGTGTTCAGTGTAAGTGTGTTCAGTGTGTTCAGTGTAAGTGTGTTCAGTGTGTTAAGTGTAAGTGTGTTCAGTGTGTTAAGTGTGTTCAGTGTAAGTGTGTTCAGTGTGTTAAGTGTGTTCAGTGTGTTAAGTGTGTTCAGTGTGTTAAGTGTAAGTGTGTTCAGTGTGTTAAGTTTAAGTGTGTTCAGTGTAAGTGTGTTCAGTGTGTTAAGTGTGTTCAGTGTGTTAAGTTTAAGTGTGTTCAGTGTGTTAAGTGTAAGTGTGTTCAGTGTGTTAAGTGTGTTATTTGTGCTGTGATTGTTAGTTTGTGTGTGTTATAAACTAACTTAACTGTGTGGTATTTTTTTTTTCAAGTCATGTATTTGTGGATCGTCTGGTAGGGTGTTTATTGTTGGATGGTTTATCTGATAGAATGTTATAAACATAATTAAAGACATTCTTGACTCTTAAATTATTAAGTTATAATAGATATAATTATAAAACTTAGAAAAAGTTACAAAATGTTAAAGAGAGTTCATGAGGTGAGCAGATATACTGGATTAGAAGCTGTTGCACAGAAGGCTTCAGATTGTAACCAGGAATTAATTCACAATAATTCACCAGAAAGAGTCTTTTACATTGCCAAAAAGAAAAAGCCTTAAGAGGAATATTAATCAGTCAGTCATAAGAGCTCGTTAATGACATCAAAAGACACACGTGCAGAAGAACGCTTGTGTTGCTTTAATGTTTCATTCTTTGATGCAACTTTAACACACAATAGCAATTAAAGTCGACGACTCAGTATGTAGAACATCTGGCAGCAAGAACACACACACTCACACACACACACACACACACACACACACGCACGCACACACACACACACGCGCGCGCACACACACACACACACACACACTTACACACACACTTACACTCTCAAACACACACACACACACACACACACTCACACACACACTCACATACACACTCACACACGCGCACACACACACGCGCGCACACACACACACACAAATCTAGTTATACCATTTATTGTTTATTTGTTTTTTAATCTTAACCATGTAAAGCCTGACATATTAAATAATAGTCAGAAAAATCTATTTTTAATGGAACAGTTTATTAAAACTTTAGAAATCTAAAACCACAAAGTTTGCATTGCTTGTGTGTCACATCTGATGCATCAGGCTTTCATGGCTCACATCGGACATCATTTACAGGCCTAAGAAACTGGCCTCATTAATCGGCTTTATAGGGTGAAAAAGTGTCTTTATGCATAAATAGCTTAGACTAATCTTACCAGTTTTTTTTTTTTTTTAAGAATGGTCAAAAATGTCTAAATCAGTTAGATATAATATTTGTGGCAAACGAGTTCTTTGTGAATTTTAAATATCATTGCATCTGCTAGTTATTCCCAGGAGTTAAAGATCCTAGAGCTTGATAGTTTCTTTATCCTGTAAAATCAATAAACCGATCATAGCAACGGATGCTTGTTTTACATAAACAGTTTTTTATTTAGATTCCCGTCACTAAGTACGTTACCCAGAATTCCATCTGTTCCCCGAGCTCTTGATTGTTCAGCGTCTGAAATATGCAAACACTCTGAGAGAGTTTATGTGTAAACGGGACCGTGTGTGTTTGTGTGCACATGCTTGTGTTTTGGATTCAACAGGAACAGGAAAGAGATTATAAACATCCATTACTGCTCCGAGATCCCCTGAAACACACAATCGCTCCGAGAATAATTACACCTGAGCGAGAGACACACAGAGGAACATTTGTAAACCATTACCAGGCCATTTCCTCTGGTAATACAGGATGTGGCTGCAACAAATGTCCCATGATGCATTTGTAATATTAAACTTTGGTGTGTGTGTGTGAGAGGGCGGATAGAGCATATAAACTAAATCAGAAACTCGTTTGCGTTCCCTCGGCTGGATTCTGGGGAGTGTGTCAGCTGTGATGACTTTGGAAAGTTTCCTCAGAAAAGTTCAGGACCTGGAAGAGTGGATCCTTTACACGAGCGATCGGGAACTGAAGTGTGTGTATGAGAGCGAACAGGACGTTTGACTCACTCACACACTGTTTTATGGTTCAGAGGTGGTTACTGTTTGCCAAAAGAGAGAGAGAACAGTAATTGCACATTTCCTCTGAAGAGAGAGAGAGAGAGAGAGCTTTATATTTAAACATGTTCCATTTATATCTCCTGTTTTTATTTTTGTCAATATCTTGTTTTTTTTAGTTCTGATACTTAAAGACTTTATGTATGGTGTGAACAGCAGTCTGAAACAGTAGCTATATTTCCACACATTTTTTTGTGATATTGCATGAAAAATGCTGGATGGATCTCCAAAAAAAATCTTTAAAAAAAACGTATGCACTTTATTCATAATTTTGGTAACATTTAAAACAATGTTTCAAATTTTTAGGGTTAGGGTTACACACTAATTTTTCAATATTTGCTTTCGCTAGCAAAACTTTTGAGTTCCCCCTTTGACTTTGAGTCTTCCTGAGAAACTTTGAGTCTTCCTTGAGAAACTTTGAGTCTCCCTTGAGAAACTTTGAGTCTCCCTGAGAAACTTTGAGTCTCCCTGAGAAACTTTGCGTCTTCCTGAGAAACTTTGAGTTCCCCTGAGAAACTTTGAGTTCCCCTGAGAAACTTTGAGTCTCCCTTGAGAAACTTTGAGTCTTCCTGAGAAACTTTGAGTCTTCCTGAGAAACTTTGAGTCCCCCTGAGAAACTTTGAGTCTCCCTTGATAAACTTTGAGTCTCCCTTGAGAAACTTTGAGTCTTCCTGAGAAACTTTGAGTTCCCCTGAGAAACTTTGAGTTCCCCTGAGAAACTTTGAGTCCCCCTGAGAAACTTTGAGTCTCCCTTGAGAAACTTTGAGTTCCCTTGAGAAACTTTGAGTCCCCTTGAGAAACTTTGAGTCTCCCTTGAGAAACTTTGAGTCCCCTGAGAAACTTTGAGTCTCCCCTGAGAAACTTTGAGTCTCCCTTGAGAAACGTTGAGTCTCCCTTGAGAAACTTTGAGTCTCCCTTGAGAAACTTTGAGTCTCCCTTGAGAAACTTTGAGTCCCCCTGAGAAACTTTGAGTTCCCCTGAGAAACTTTGAGTTCCCCTGAGAAACTTTGAGTCTCCCTTGAGAAACTTTGAGTCTCCCTTGAGAAACTTTGAGTCTCCCTTGAGAAACTTTGAGTCCCCCTGAGAAACTTTGAGTCTTCCTGAGAAACTTTGAGTCTTCCTGAGAAACTTTGAGTCCCCCTGAGAAACTTTGAGTCTTCCTGAGAAACTTTGAGTTCCCCTGAGAAACTTTGAGTTCCCCTGAGAAACTTTGAGTCTCCCTTGAGAAACTTTGAGTCCCCTGAGAAACTTTGAGTCTCCCCTGAGAAACTTTGAGTCTCCCCTGAGAAACTTTGAGTCTTCCTGAGAAACTTTGAGTCTTCCTGAGAAACTTTGAGTCCCCCTGAGAAACTTTGAGTCTTCCTGAGAAACTTTGAGTTCCCCTGAGAAACTTTGAGTTCCCCTGAGAAACTTTGAGTCTCCCTTGAGAAACTTTGAGTCTCCCCTGAGAAACTTTGAGTTCCCCTGAGAAACTTTGAGTTCCCCTGAGAAACTTTGAGTTCCCCTGAGAAACTTTGAGTCCCCCTGAGAAACTTTGAGTCTCCCTTGAGAAACTTTGAGTTCCCCTGAGAAACTTTGAGTCTCCCTTGAGAAACTTTGAGTTCCCTTGAGAAACTTTGAGTCTCCCCTGAGAAACTTTGAGTCTCCCTTGAGAAACTTTGAGTCCCCTGAGAAACTTTGAGTCTCCCCTGAGAAACTTTGAGTCTCCCCTGAGAAACTTTGAGTCTCCCCTGAGAAACTTTGAGTCCCCCTGAGAAACTTTGAGTTCCCTTGAGAAACTTTGAGTCTCCCCTGAGAAACTTTGAGTTCCCCTGAGAAACTTTGAGTCCCCTGAGAAACTTTGAGTCCCCCTGAGAAACTTTGAGTCTCCCCTGAGAAACTTTGAGTTCCCCTGAGAAACTTTGAGTCCCCCTGAGAAACTTTGAGTCTCCCTTGAGAAACTTTGAGTTCCCCTGAGAAACTTTGAGTCTTCCTGAGAAACTTTGAGTTCCCCTGAGAAACTTTGAGTCCCCCTGAGAAACTTTGAGTCCCCCTGAGAAACTTTGAGTCTCCCCAGAGAAACTTTGAGTCCCCTTGAGAAACTTTGAGTCTTCCTGAGAAACTTTGAGTCCCCCTGAGAAACTTTGAGTCTCCCTTGAGAAACTTTGAGTTCCCTTGAGAAACTTTGAGTCTCCCCTGAGAAACTTTGAGTTCCCCTGAGAAACTTTGAGTCTCCCCTGAGAAACTTTGAGTCCCCCTGAGAAACTTTGAGTCTCCCCTGAGAAACTTTGAGTTCCCCTGAGAAACTTTGAGTCCCCCTGAGAAACTTTGAGTCTCCCTTGAGAAACTTTGAGTCTCCCCTGAGAAACTTTGAGTCCCCCTGAGAAACTTTGAGTCTCCCCAGAGAAACTTTGAGTCCCCTTGAGAAACTTTGAGTCTTCCTGAGAAACTTTGAGTCCCCCTGAGAAACTTTGAGTCTCCCCTGAGAAACTTTGAGTCCCCCTGAGAAACTTTGAGTCTCCCCAGAGAAACTTTGAGTCTCCCTTGAGAAACTTTGAGTCTCCCCTGAGAAACTTTGAGTTCCTCCAAGAAACCGATACAACTATTGATCATAAAAAATTATCAATAATTATTGAGATTAACATTAAAGGGATAGTTCACTTTGAAATTAATTTTTGATATGTTTTAGCTTACCTCAAGGGCATCCAAGATGTAGGTGTCTTTGTTTCCGCAGTGGTTTCAATTTTGATATTTTTAGGTCAAACCGTTCTTGTCTGTCAGTCATATAATGCAGGTCGATGGTCACTGTCTCAAAACACAAGCACAAAGTCCAAATTAAAACAATTCCCCATCGTCCAAATTAAACAATTCCCCATCATAAGTACACATTGATGGCCTAAGACACGAAACGAGCGGTTTGTGTGAGAAAACGAACAGTATTTATATCGTTGTTATCTCTTGAACACAGCACACGTCCAAATGATCTGACGGCGCGGGCGGGTATAGATATATACATAGATGTCGCCTTGGCTACTGCAGTTCATTGGAACGAAACCGTAGCCAAGCGACATCTAGTGTATATATCTATACCCGCCCGCGCCGTCAGGAATTGTTTTAATTTGGACTTTGTGCTTGTGTTTTGAGACAGTGACCATCGACCTGCATTATATGACTGACAGACAAGAACGGTTTGACCTAAAAATATCAAAATTGAAACTACTGCGGAAACAAAGACACCTACATCTTGGATGCCCTTGAGGTAAGCTAAAACATATCAAAAATTAATTTCAAAGTGAACTATCCCTTTAATAAGGTTTAATAAATGATTTAGTTAGTTCATTTAAACTAATGTAGTAAACCTTACACTCTTAGAAGAAAAGGTCCCATCATGAGATTATTTAATGTACATTTATATATATTTATATAATTTTTTTTATTAAATTGTATGAATTAAGCAGCTTATAAACACACTTTATATAACTAGAAAAAATTAAAATAAATAACCCATTAAACATTAAAGTATTAAGTAGTCATTAAAGACATTTCTCCTTATATAGAACCTTTTTGGCATAAAGGTTCTTTAAAATTGAATCAAGTTTGATTTGAAGATTGAATCAAATTCTATATAAAACCACTCAACCTTTTTAATAATTTGAATCACTTGTTAACCTTTTCTTGTTTAGTTATATTATTTTAACACTGTCTCTTTCACACTGTTGCAGAAGAAAATCAACACTTTGAGCCTGAACGTTTGAATACAGGTGGTTCGTGTTCTGAATATATAGTGAGAACCCACATATGACACCTGCACACTGACAACCCGTGTGTGTGTGTGTGTGTGTGGTTCAGTGGAGGAGAACGTCTCTCAGTGAAACGCTCATTTAGCAGCTGAAGTCACGGCAGCCAGACAATAAGAGCCAGTGCTTCCTTCCTGCTGTTCCAGTCCACTTCACAAACTCAATGTCTCTCTCTCTCTCTCTCTCTCTCTCTCTCTCTCTCTCTCTCTCTTGTAGCAGGAAAAAAAAAGAAGTTCAAGTTTTATTAATTTTTTTTATTTGGGCAAGCTAAAATAGCAATTTGGTTGTCACGAAAAGGAAAATTGAATGATGGTGAATCAACTGATGTTTTTGCAGTGTAAAAGGGTTTAATAAAATCGCGTATAAATAGAGTTTAGCTATTACAGGTTGGTTAATGACTTGGTTGTTTTCAGATGTAAATGAGGCTTAACAAATGTATTTGCGATGTTGACCCTGATGGCTGTCTCCACATTTATGCATGAGGGAGTTTTGATTGTAAAGAAAAGGAAGAAAAAAGGGAAAAAGAGGTAAAACCTCGTTATTTATTTATTAATAATTTTTTTTTGAAACTAGTGTTTTTGAGTTTCTAAGATGCTGTCACATCTTTTTTTACTAAAATTTGTATATCTTTAATATTTTTGTAGTTAAAGTGATCTTAAAGTCAATAAAAGTCTCTCTCTCTCTCATTCTCTCTTTCTCTCTCTCCCTCTCGGTGTCTCTCTCTGTCACTCTCTCTCTCTCTCTTTCTCGCTCGCTCTTGGTGTCTCTGTCTCTCACTCTCTCGGTCTCAGAGAACATGAGTTAACTTGATCAGAATACAGAGAGACTATAGACGGAAAAGTCTAAAAAACGACAACAAAATAAACGAATCAAAAGTGTCTAACGAGGCTTAAATCAGGGCGATTCTTCAATCACTTTTGACTGAAATCTGTATAAAAATATGGAAAAACTTTACAATAAGGTCTCATTAGTTAATGTCGGAAAATGCATTAACAATGAGTGATACATTTGTAACAGTATTTAGGAATCTTTGTTAATGTTAGTTAATAAAAACACAATTGTTAGTTCATTATTAACTATATATATTATAAACACAATTGTTAAATGATATTAAATGACAAAATGTTTGATTTTAGTAATGTATTACTAAATGGTGAAAATTAAATAACCTAACAATGAATTTCTAAATTCACATTTATGTGTGTGTGAGAGTTCTTGTATATATGGTTCATGAGGACACAAATGTGTTTAATGACATGGATATTACAATGTAAACATGGACACTTTCTGTGTCCTATAAACCAAATGGCTTGAAAATCATGTGTCATTGAAAATTAAAAAACACAGTTTTTGTGTGATGGATAGGTTTAGGGGTCACATTAGTGTGTGTGTGTGTGTGTGTGTGTGTGTGTGTGTGTGTGTGTGATGGGTAGGTTTAGGGGTCAGGTTAGTGTGTGTGTGTGTGTGTGTGTGTGTGTGTGTGTGTGTGTGTGTGTGTGTGTGTGTGTGTGTGTGTGTGTGTGTGTGTGTGTGTGATGGGTAGGTTTAGGGGTCGGGTTCAGAGGTGAATAGAGTATCCAAAAACTGTACTCAAGTAAAAGTAAAAGTAATAGTCTTAATAGTTACTTGAGTAAGAGTAAAAAAATATCCAATGAAAAACTACTCAAGTAGTTATAGTTACTAGTTACTTCAGATCATATATAGGCCTATAACATATTATTTAGATATTTTTAATTTAAATGACCATTATTATCATACTATCTTTGCAACAAAAACAGAGGAAAAAGCATTATTTCTGCCATCTGTAGCCCGAGAATCATTGCCTGTCCTTTGCTTTGTATAATAGTAACTTATACAACTACATTTGGATTATTAGACAATGTCGAAATAAAGTGACTCTGCAGAGTTTTGCATTCACATTACCGCGGGATGGCGGTGATCATTTCATAAACTGTGGACAATGGTAGCTTATTTAATGTAGAAATTAAGGGTATATGTCCAAAAAACGGATAATGTCATACTTTGTAGTAGTGCTATCGTGGCGTAACAATCTGTTTGGCTGTAAAATGAATTACCTGAATGAAATTAAATCGAATGTTTCGTCCTGTGGAATCATTCATTCACAGACAGCTTACGAAGATGTTCAAACTTCAACTAATAAAGATCTTCATCGCTGGCAAAAATATGATGCATTTGCAGATTTGCTTTCACTGACTGTAGGTCCACTTCATCTAACACTCTCGATGTTCTGAAGTCTTCCTGTTCCGACTCCGAGTAGAGTGTGAATCGAAAGCGTTTCAGATTCAGCGCGTGCAGGAACTGAACAGATCATTCAAACTGATTCGCCAAATTGTTTGATGAAGTCTTTGAACAGAGAATCGACTCAAAAGAGTGAGTCATTAGTGAATTGAGCAAATGAGCATCGCTCATGCCCAGAAAAAAGAGACAGCGCGCTTGGTATGGACGAGGAACATCGCCCAACGTAACGAAGTAAAAGTACATTTTTTTCATTATGTACTCGAGTTAAAGTAAAAGTACCCACATTTAAATCTACTCTTAAAAGTACAGTTTTACCACAAAAATACTCAAGTAAATGTAACGAAGTAGCCTAAATGTTACTACCCACCTCTGGCCGGGTTAGTGTGTGTGTGTGTGTGTGTGTGTGTGTGTGTGTGTGTGTGTGTGATGGGAAGGTTAAGGGGTCGGGTTAGTGTGTGTGTGTGTGTGTGTGTGTGTGTGTGTGTGTGTGTGTGTGTGTGTGTGTGTGTGTGTGTGTGTGTGTGTGTGTGTGATGGGAAGGTTTAGGGGTCGGGTTAGTGTAAAAGGAGAGAATATACAGTTTGTACAGTATAAAAACCATTACATCTTTGGAGGTCCTCACAGCTATAGCTAAACGAACGTGTGTGTGTGTGTGTGTGTGTGTGTGTGTGTGTGTGTGTGCATTGGTACATCAAAGGCCCCGGCTGAGATGAGACTGATCTGCTGTTGATT
>NC_138233.1:2606102-2608602 GCF_964197995.2 Scardinius erythrophthalmus
AACTACACAATTAGATAATACCAGTTTAGCTCAACCAATCACCAAGCAATGCTTCATTGTGTTCAGTCTGTGTGTGAAAAGAGCATTAGCAATTAAAGAAAACACACTTCAGCAAAACATGATCAGGTCAAAGTGTCTGAATCATTTTTGGTCCCAATTTTTTTTATAAATTTGACTGGTTATCCACTGTATGAAGATTTTTTTGGGGTATAATGTCACAGTTTACTTTATTTTGCTCTCCTCACTTACATAAATGAACTATAGTGTCCTGTACACACTACACACTAGAAAATTGTGGGTCAAATATGGACAAACCCAGACGTTTAACCCAACGTTTGGTCTATATTTGACCTAAAATTGGGTTAAAACAACCCAGCATTTTGTAGAGTGTAGTAAAAAAATATCAAAAATGATAGCCGGTGTCTGAATAATTTTTGGTTTGATTGTATGTGCTCATTAACATAACTCCTCCCCTTTGCCCCGCCTCTTTTTCCTGTTTTCCACGTCCCGCAGCAGCGATTCGGCTTCCCCAGCTCATATCCCGATATCTCTCGACACACATCGATTAATCAGGACGGTTTTCCCGGCGTCTGGTTCCAGTTCTGCATCTTGCAGTAAACGGTGTTGGAGTTCTTGCATCGGCAGCCGGGCCGGTTCACGCGGTCGTAGCACGAGCTGCACGCCCTCACACAACCCTTAGCGGGAAGATAGCAGAGCAAACACGGGAAGAGCACGGACATCAGGCCCATGCACAGGAATCGGGAACAACACTGCGGATTCGACAGCGAGCACGGCCGGTCCGCGCACGGGTCGCCGACATCATCATCGTTAGAACAGTGATAGAAGATTCCCTTCACCAAACACATGCACGTCCCGTACTCAACCGCACTCTCGGCCGAACACACACACTGTCCGTCGCACGCGAGCCGTGTCGGGAGCGTCCGCGGAGCCGTGCATTCGCTACACTTGCATTTTCCGCAATTCTCGCATATGTACGAATGCAAATCGAGCTTTTCCGTCTGAGTCTGTTTGAGAGGAGGGAGGAACGGATGCAAGGATGATTTCGGCTGAGTCTGTATGGTTCTGTTGGACGCTAACAGTCCCTGCTCCGAAGACACGCTCCCGTTACTCCTGTTACTCCCGTTACTGTCATTGCTCCCGTTGCTCTCGTTACTCCCGGAGCTTGTGGACCTGCTGAGCGCCGGTGGACGAGCCGATCCGTGCTCGTAGTTGTTGTTCAGGTTCACCAGGAGCACCTCGTGAGTCCTCTCGCGCTTGTCCGGGGTCCGCGGCCCCGGGGCCGGTCTGTGCGGGACAACCGGGCCCTCCGTGTACTCGTTACGTGAGCGGATGGCTTTGATTTGATCCAGGGACAGGACGGTCCCGGACGGGAGGTCCGGATGTCTGACGGTCCGACCGTGGCGATCCATAAGACACGATCAGCAACTCCAGACAACAGCACTGATGAGATGTTCATCTGAGACCCTGAGAGAGAGAGAGAGAGAGAGAGAGAGAGAGAGAGAGAGAGAGAGAGAGAGAGAGAAAGAAATAGTTATAAATATTAGAAGATTAAACATTCATGAAATGTTGACTGACAGCGCCTTGTTTACATGCAATCTGCAATCTATCACATCATTAGCTCATGGCACAAGCTGATTGGCCTCTTCTGATCCTGCAGCCAATGAGATTGCTTGCTCAACATTTACATAGTCTGGTTCAGTGTTCCTCTGAACCCCTCCCCCTCCCCAGCTCCACCTGCCTAACTCTGATACAGGACTTATGTGTGTGTGTTTATCCACCAGGACCAAATACATTAAAGTCGCCCTGTGGTGTAAATCCAGCTTTTAATGTTGTTTATGTGTCTATGTGGTGTTTTTAATCTGCTTAAAGCATGTGTAAATTCATAAGTCGACAGCATTGCTGAGTATTTCCTCCTTAAAACTGCAGTGAACCAAAGACAGTCTCAAAAACACGCTTTGAAATCGCTGGTGTTTCTGACGTCACAAACTACCTTGTAACCAATCAGATCAACGTGTGATCGTCAACCAGTGGATCTCTGAGCTGAGTGAGTGAGTGGAGGCGGGGCTCATTTGCATATTCATAGAGCCGCGCATACTAAATGAGGCAAGGGTGTCAAGTTACATTCAAGATATTTTAAGGCATTACAATTTTTTTTCAAGGAAAAAACATTTAAATATGTCATTTTGGTGATCAAAGATGAGTTTTACGGGATAAAATGATTGACTTCCGGTATTGCTGAAGATAGCTGAACATTTATTTAACCATAGCAAAAGTACATTGCAAGTAAAAGTAAATAAAAAAATCGCTATTATCTTATATGAAAAAGTTAACAATTGTATTTTATTGACAAAATATTTTAGTTTGTATATCAGTTCGAATAACATTTTAAGCTGTCATATGGTCATGTGGGGCATGTTGTCACATTTCACTTCCATTCTTTCGGGGTAAATAAAGAAAATGTATCACTCTAATTACGAAA
>NC_138233.1:2636856-2644356 GCF_964197995.2 Scardinius erythrophthalmus
ACACACACACACACACACACACACACACACAATCATATACACACACACAGCTACACATACATACACACACGTAGAAACAAACACAGACACACACTTATATATACACACACACACACTCACATACACACATTTACACAGATACACACACACGCACTAATATTCACACAAACATACACTCACTCATGTACACACACACACACAGAAACACAGACACACACTTATACACAAACACACACTCAGATACACACCCACTTATACACACACACAGATACACACACACACACACACACACACACACACACACACACACACACACACACACACACACTCCTGTTTACTGTACCTGCTCATACACAGATCTTCACACACACACACACACACACACACACACACACACACACACACAGAGAGATAAACAGGTTTTATCATGTAAACCAGCAGATCTGATTAACAGAATAAACCAGTAACAATAACCAGTCCGACAGTCAAACTGCAGCTCTTCACGTTGTGATGTAACACTATAAACTGCACACGACTACACACTCACATCCGACCTGATAAACACACACATGATGATCTTCTCCAGCACACACATCTCAACACTCTTAGTTCAGGACACTTTTACTGGAGGAGCAACATGACTCAGCATTATTCTGCAGTGTAGCGAGATGAAATAATGATATTATGACTGACACACACTGATAAACACACCGTGTGTGTGTGTGTGTGTGTGTGTGTGTGTGTGTGTGTGTGTGTGAGTCTGTTTACAATTACTGAGCACATAATGAATGTTCATCCAATGAGCCGCGCTGGCAGACTCGTCCCTCGCTGAGACTGAGGAGCAATTAACAACGGAAGGAAGAGAGAGAACGAGCCAAAGAAAGACAGGCCAGCCAGAGGACGAGAGAGAGAGAGAGAGAGAGAGAGAGAGAGAGAGAGAGAGAGAGAGAGCTGGGTTATATAAATGCTTCTGCAGAAGGAGAGACAGGCGTTCAAGTGAGTCACGTTCACATGAAGAGTCATTCTGTTGAAAATGATTCAGTTGAACTGATTCATAAAGTGACTCGACTCTTAAGGCCGATTCACTGCGCCGACAGACAATTCTTTAGGTTTTGGTCAGATCAGTGTGTTTTTCCTCTGTTGTCGTTGTGTGAGTGTGCATGTGTGTGTTTGTGAGTGTGTATGAGTGTGTGTGTATGAAAGAGAGAGTGTGTGTGTGTGTGTGTGTGTGTGTGTGTAATGCAGATTACAACTACATGTCCATGAAAGCATGTGTGTTCTCCTCTGAGGAGTGTTTGGCTGCTCCTCAGAGTTCTTCATATGATCACCTGTAAGAGGTTTAATACCCCGTCTGACACACACACACACACACACACACACACAATGGGGGTATTATTAGGGATAACTGCCCCCGGTGGGCAGATTTATGACCCGCTCCATCTGTTACTGCACTTCGGTGTCGGGTTACACCGCTTCCCTCTCGCTGAGATACACTGATTTATTATCATTTATTATAATTTCATTTTGCAGCATTATGTGCTTCAAAACCCTCCGCTGAAGACAACTCACGTTATTAATATAGAGTAGGGGTGTAACCATGCCCTCATGCCACGATTCAATACACATCACGATACTGAACTATTATTGCGATTCTCCAGGACATATGATAAAAGGTTAACAAGAAATAAGCTGTTGATTAAAATGATAATTCACGAATAGGTTAACGAATATTACATTGTGTGTGTAAGTGAATAGTCTTGGACTTGATGCTGAAACCCAAAGCACAGGACAATAGAGACGCCAGAATAACAATATTCATGATTCTGAAGATGAAAACACAGGATTATTGTAGACGAATATGCTTGATCTCTGTCACTGACTAGATATATTTATAGATAGATAAATTTACAATAATGACGGCCACTTTTTACTGGTAACAAGACATTTGGCTTTATCAAGACACTCAAATATTCTCCAATTGCATTAATATACATTATATTCAACATTATATATAGTAGTTTAATGTAGTACTGACACTAAAACTCTGAAAACTGGAATTTTTTCACGCACAGTAATTTTCATTTTGAGTGAATTATCCACAATACATAATGTCACAATCCACGATACATGTTGCATTTTTGTATTGCGATATGATACACTGTTCCGCCCCTAACATAGAGCTTTGAGCAATAGAGCAGAATCACAGGAAAATAAAAGCTGCTTTTTCAATCTACAATATTTGGGATATCGCATCAAAAAAACACTGGATGGAAACGCCAAGATGAGCATAAACACTTCTGCGCTCAGTTGAGGCGATCCTTTCTTTCATCCGATGAGACGTGCAAAAACTATGACGGAAACACTTTTACTGAATAAATCCCTCAATAATAAACTCATGTGACTTTGCCTCAGCGTCGGCTGTGATTGGATAACTGGAGTAACCAGTGGACCAATGGCGTCGCAGCGTCTCTAATGTTGGTTTGGTGTTTTTGAAAGTGGAAGTGTGTGAATGATCTGGTGTAATTCCCTCCAGAAGCGTCTCACACACACGAGTGTGTTCCCGAACACCAGCATCCGAACGCCAGAGAACACGACAGCGCTTACTGTGTTTCGTCTGACGCTCGAGACACTCGTTTATGATGGAGGGAGAACACACAGATACTGATACTTTACGGCAGATTTTCCCAGGAAGTGACGATTTTGTTCACTTGATCACATGGGATGGAAACGCTTCTGAAAAATGTTTTATGTAATATTACAATTTTGCAACTTTGAATAGAAACATATTTAGTGTTAATGTTGCAGATTTAATCAATTATGAAACAAATTCAGTTCAGCTGTAAAGCAGCTCTACAGAAGACTAGAGACGCACCGATGCTGACACTTCGGGAGATTACCATAATTCTTTGTTTGAAAGCCGATAACCGATATATTGGCCGAAAAACTAAAACTATTAACTGAAAATAAATACAAAAAAACTATAAATAAAAAAAATAGAAACCTTATATAAATAGGAATACAAAAAATAAACTAATAAAATGACTAAATTAAATGACTAATAAGTGAACTAAAATTAACATGGAAATCAAAGTTATAAAAAAAAAAAATATATATATATATATATATATATATATATATATATATATATATATATATATCGGTTATCAGCTTTCAAATAAACAAATAAATAAATAAATGAATGATTTATTTATTTATTTTTATTATTATTATTATATTGTTCATTAATATTTATATTTATATTTTTTTTGAAAGCTGATAACCGATATATTGGCTGATAAATCTAAATCCAAATTTTTATGTACTTTTTGAGAGCCTGATTATTTTTATTATTATTATATTATTCATTAATATATATATATTATATTTATTTTGTAATTTTTTTGAAAGCTGATAACCGATATATTGGCTGATAAACCTAAATCCAAATTTTTATGTACTTTTTGAGAGCCTGATAACAAGAACAAAAGTCTCACTAAAAGCCATGTCCCAAACACACAATTATGATGATGTTCTCATGATAATGTTTTATGTAGCCGATATGACAGACTTGCGCTGCACATGTTGCACTTTACTGTATTTTCCTTTTTTGAAGTGATTTCAATCATATTTCATCATTGAACGCATCTGAAGCGTCTCAGATGAAGGAAAAATACATTATTGATCAGCTTTAATATATCGACCTGATAAGAAAATTTGGCCGATATATTAAAATTTGGCCGATATATTAAAATTTGGCCGATATATAATAATTTATATTATATTAAATACATATATTATGTATTTTCCTTCATCTGAGACGCTTCGGATGCGTTCAATGATGAAATATGATTAACGATAACATTAAAAATCCACATATCTCGGCTGATACCAGTTATCAGACAGTTATTATTCAGATCTTTGTTCTCATCTGAGAGTGTCAGTGCAGTCAAAGCCGTAATATTACTCAAATATAAAGATTAAGTGTCTTTGTTTTGTTTGGGTGATCCAGCTTCATCATATGGACAAATTAGTCAGCTAGTTGTTCATGCAAATCAATTTTGAAAACAACACACAACAGTACACACTCAAAGAAGATCTGAACAATGACGTGCACTAGAAATATAGTGTTTCCTAATGTTTCCCAAGACTTGTAAACTACTAAATGACTGTTATATTCGCACTCAGAACTCAAGTTTTGTGACTGTTTTTGTTTCTTGTGCAAAAACAGCGTGAAATTATGCTGCGTATGAACAATAAACAATAAACCGGTGAATGTTTATGGCCTCAGGATTTACTGCATTCAAACACTGCAAAAAACTCATGTTCTTCTTCAGTGTTTCTGTCTCGTTTCCCAGCATTCTCAAATCAAGATGCGTTTACTGGAGAAGAAGCAAAATAACTAAAGACATTAAGTCTTGTTTTATGAACAATTGATCAAAAAATGAGTTTGTGTTTAAAACAAGAACAAATATCTGCCAATGGAGTCAGAACAAGATCAAAGATTATTTTTCTGACTCCATTGGCAGATATTTGTTCTTGTTTTAAACATAAGCTCTTCATTTTGATCAGTTTTCTAATAATATCTTCAGTCGTTTTGCTTCTCCAGTAAATGTATCTTGATTTAAGCAGGCTTAGATACTCATATCTGAGAAATGCAGAGTAGCAAAATCATTTTCTGGTAAATTTATGGTCAATATATCACTTTCAACATCTCTTTCTGGAAAACACGCATGTGAAAGGCGAGGGAGAAGCGAGCGACGGGCTTTAATCTTCAAGGACTCGGGAGATTTCCTGAGCTGGAGTTCTGGTGGTCTGATCCAGTCAGAAGACAAGACCAAACATGCTGGAAATCCCTGCCAGAAACCTCACAAAGAGCCTTCATTTCCCCGTCTCTCGCTCACTCTCTCTCTCCGGAGCTAAGCCGAGCGTCGGAAGCGCCTCGCGTGTGTGTGTGTGTGTGTGTGTGTGTGATCTTTTGTATAATCTAAATCCAGTTCTGTTAAGCTGAACACGAATGTTTTCAACCGTCGTTCAAGTTGAAAATTACACAACAACTTCTGATTACACAACCTCGGCTCTCCTGTACGAATACATGACGACTCTTACGTCGAGATACGAGAGACTCATCCAGACCAAACGAGTTCATGATGAAAACAAGACGTGGTTATTATCTTTAACTAAAACTGAAGCTGTCAAAAACATCTCTGTGTAGAAATAAAGTAATCTTAAATAGCAATATTTCATATTCATACATAAACTTAATAATAATTAAACTAAAATTAACATGAAAATAAATCAAATTAAAATTAACTAAAACTAAAATAAATTAATCCTAAATAGCAATATTTTAACAAAACTAAAAACAAAAACAAAATGACAAAGGCATAAAACAAACTTACTCAAAATTAAACAAAAATTTACAAAAAATAAATCAAATTAAAATGAACTAAAACTAAAATAAAAATAAATTAATCCTTAATAGCAATATTTTATATTTATACATAAAACAAACTTGCTAATAATTCAACTAAAATTAACATAAAAATAAATCTAATTAAAATGAACTAAAACTAAAATAAAAATAAATTAATCCTAAATAGCAATATTTTAACAAAACTAAAAACAAAAACAAAATGACAAAGGCATAAAACAAACTTACTCAAAATTAAACTAAAATTAACATGAAAATAAATCAAATTAAAATGAACTAAAACTAAAATAAAAATAAATGAATCCTTAATAGCAATATTTTATATTTATACATAAAACAAACTTGCTAATAATTCAACTAAAATTAACATAAAAATAAATCTAATTAAAATGAACTAAAACTAAAATAAAAATAAATTAATCCTAAATAGCAGTATTTTAACAAAACTAAAAACTAAAAAAAAATGACAAAGGCATAAAACAAACTTACTCAAAATTAAACTAAAATGTACAAAAAAATAAATCAAATTATGATTCAAACTAACTAAAAATAAAAGTACAATAAAATAAACCTTTTTTTTTTTTTTTTTTAAGCATAAAATGGAATGAAAGGCACATTAATTAGAAATGCGATAAAACATCCAACACATGCGAACTGACCAGATCAAACATTCCCATTCCTTTAAGTGCTTCCGGCTTCGCCAGGTTTTCCCGGGATTACGGATCCCGACGGGAGGGACCGAACCGCTTGATTTCCTCAAACCGCATCAGATCACCACAGATCTCCAGATTCAACACTGAACATGATGCATTATGGGATTGAATCAGAACAAAACACATTCACAACTACACTACTTTTCCAAGATTTACTAATCTGTGCAGGTCAGATGGGAATCCGGCAGCACTTTCCCGTTTAAACAACAACTGTTGCTATATTTTCCATAATTTGACTATTATTTGTCATAATGAAAGTGCAAGTTACAGTATTCAACGACATTCACCAACAAATAAATGAGAGCGCTGTGAAATACTACCATATCTGTGATCACAAACATTCATATTCAGATATCTCAGAGAATCTCGGAGTTAACTAAACAGGAATTATGTCGTTTATGATGGGATTGTGAGGGAAAAACACACTGGTTTAGTTCAGATGGGACTCAAAAGCACTTTAGTGAAATATGATTTATTTAAAGTGGGAATGAAATGGTGTATCCGAGTGAAACGCTTCTGGAACAAGAACAGATGTGGGCGGGGCTTGATTTTGTCCGTGGGGATTTGATTGGACGGTTGTGGTTTGCTATTGGTGGATCTCATGTGAGTGACAGGTTTATGTGCACGAATAAATCATTTATAACAAATATTGCAATATTCCATAAAAAACAGAAGAAGAACGGTCAATTCTGATTTCATGGTGACTTTAAACAGGGAAAACTATTCCTGAGAGACTGAACACACGGGAATAATGCTGATGTACAGTCCACACATTAGTGAAGAGATTCACTGGAAACACACACGACTGAAACTCAATGTGTGTCTGATTAAAATCCAATAACAAGGACAGAATGATTACAACACAAGTATAAAAGCAAACATTATAAATAAAAATCTTTTTTTTTTCTTTTTTTTTGCACTGCATGCATTTGTAAATAAATGATTTAATTTGAAACCAGTAAACTGGATTTAAGAGGACTGGTCTGGCGCCCCCTGGTGTTCAGAAGTGGATCACATGAGAGGAACTCCTGGGGCCTGTGTATGGGATCAACATCCCGCCTAAAGTATTGCAGCCACGGATCAAAAAATAATAAGCGTGAATCAAAAATGTAAAAACACATGTAAAAATATATTGCACAAACTGAAAAAAATAAACAACGTGGTCACGGATCAAAATATGATAAGCGTGAATCAAGAAATAACAAGCATGAATTAAAACTTTAAACGCATTAAAAGTTATTTTGCACAAAACTTAAACTTATGGTCATGCTTCCTTAAAAAGTATGTTTTCCTTGGTTTAGGACGGGGCGGGACTTTTAAACTTTGTAAAGTTAAATTAAACTGTCGTCTTAAAAT
>NC_138233.1:2649356-2659356 GCF_964197995.2 Scardinius erythrophthalmus
CATCAATACTTCACCAATCATTTATCAGTGCATTACAGACCTCAGTCAGGGCAAACATCAGCAGCTGTTTCCAGACACCGTTTTTATGTGTATTTTAGGATATTGCATTAAAACAAAAACAACCACAAAGATGCACATAAAAATCTAAGCCATGGTTTATCCGATTAGAAGACATGCGCATAAACTACGACGGAAACACATTTACTGAATAAATCCCTTGATGTATGATGTGTTCGTTTTGATCATAAAACTAAGCATTTCATTATCATCTTAGACATATTGTTGTCAGATATTGATATTTATATGCAATTTATTTAAGTATCTGCTGTACTGTTATAAAGATCTCACTGTTTGACATTACAAGCTTGAGAATTTCATCACTTCTTGTCCATATAAATATCAGCATCTGCATTAAACTGCACATTTTTAGTCAGTTTGGGCCAAATAAACTGAGCTGTCTTTTCCTCCATATTCTCACTGTATAATACAGCCTGAGACATTAAAGCCTGATGAATCAAATATGATCATCAACAAAAACTTCTGCTTATTTTGTGCAAAGGTTCAATAAACTGTTCCATTTAAAAAAAAGACAAATAACAACAAACCAGAAGACAGAAGACGAGAACTGTCTGATAAACACTTTCTCTGAAGTTAAGCTCACTTCCTCTCGTCCCATAATGCATTTCAACACCTCCTGTCACACACACACACACACACACACACTCGTGATCTGGGTTTTCTCTCGGAGGGTGTGTGTTTTCCGTAACTTGCTTTGGAGAGATTCATATCGGCTCTCGTACAGAAATGTGAGCGTCTCTCAGACTAAACATCCTCTAGTGAGGGAATTCACTCCCAAACACGCCTGATCAGATCAAGATGACACACACACACACGCACACCTTTGGGTATGAGTTTTATAGTACACCAATGTCCTATATTTATTATATATATATATATATATACATACATACATACATACACATACATTATATATATATATATATATATATATACATACATACATACATACACATACATTATATATATATATATATATATATATATATATATAACATTTTCATTATATATAAATATTTTATATATAATTTTTTCTTAAATACATACATGCATGTGTGTGTATTTATATATACAAAATAATTACACACATATATTATGTAAACACAAACTTGTATTTTGTATGCAATTAATCGCAATTAATCACTGCCCAGCCCTAATTATAACATATATATATATATACTTTTTCGTTCTCTCTTTGCTCCATTATAATAAACCAAACACTCTCACATGAGTTTCCCTCATCTCGTACCTTGATGGAGAGGAAGTTGAGCTGGCTCTCGTTGGCTAAGGCTTTAGCGATCATGGTTTTGCAGCATCCCGGAGGCCCGTACAGCAGAACGCCTCTAGGTGGCGTAATCCCCAACCGGCGGAAGGCTTCGGGGTGCCGTAAGGGCCAATCCACCGCCTGCTTCAGCGCCAGCTTCACCTCCTCCATGCCCCCGATGTCACTCCAGCGGACCTACACACACACACACACATTTACATTTATCCAAAGCGACTTACATTGCATTTCAAGGTAAGCATTTTTACATTCTTATCAGTTCTTGCTTTCCCTGGGAATCGAACCCATGACCTTGGCGTTGCAAGCGTCAACGCTCTACTGTTTGAGCATCAGATATGTCTGTGATTGGCCACAATGATCAGCGCACGGGAGCGTTTGACAGCGCGTGCGCGTGTGTGTAAGCGCTCGCTGAAGAGCCTCATTGATGTATATTTACAACATGTTTTTGAAGCACTGATCATTGTAGCCAATCACAGACATACTTGATGAGCTCGTGAACACAATAGCCAATCAGAGGAGTTTATGATTCCGCTCAATAGTGCTCAAAACGTCACAATTATAAAATTTCAGTATCGACATGGTACCGAAGTCGCTACTTTTGACAACACTAGCACACATAAATAAAGCTGACTTGACTATGGCAGCCCAGAGAAGCGTATGGTAAAACGTTGTGAAATTTGGCACACAGATAGAGAACAGTCCAAACATTCACTCCACCAAATCTGGAGTCTCTAACTCAATCCCTCTAGCGCCACCCACTGTCCAAAGTTTCACTAATGTTTATGCTAATGACTTTTGAACCCTAAGGGCTAGAAACAAAATTATATTTTCTTATAAGTGCTTGGCTCCTAGAAGGTTTGTCCAATTTTTATGAAAATAGAATCAGATCATGCTTGGCAAAAATGAATAAAGACTTTTTGTTAAACGCAACCATTCTCGAACAACACACAACCGAATTTGAAGAAGAGAACGCCAAACTTGACACAAGGCTATACATCTGAAGTGCTTTAGCGTATTGAGGCGAGTCTTGGTACGTCATCACAAGCATGACCTGAGGCTACATGCAGCGTTTCGGCACAGCGCCACCTACTGGTCAGGAGATTTTAAAAAATGGCTATTTTTGCTTATAACTACTGAACGGTTTGCCGAAAAATGATAAAACTGGTCTCTTTTGATTCAGTGCAGCATAATGAATCGAATTATAGAATTTTCCCAAATTGGGTTTTCTGGGTGTCGGCCATTTTAAATTTTGTCATAAAATGCTGTATTATTACCATGCCCTGAAGGAACTCAAAAAGTTTCGGAAAATTATAATGACATTTCAAACAATGTTTATAGTTTCGTGTCATTATAGATTCCTTGAATCATGCCGAGAACAATGATACCAATGATGCCATATCCGGTTGAACTTGCTGTGTTGAATTATTAATTCCCATGTTGAATTATTTTAAAAAACAATTTTTTTCGGTTTGATTTTCCCCAAAATTGGCTCAGATCATCTTCAAACCATACCGACACAGGGTTATCAAAAGCTTTTCAATGGACTAAATGGTTATTGAAAAATGCATCAACGGCTGTGTTGGAATAATGCCCAGCTGATTTTAAAGCTGTAACGCTTTGGCATATTTACACCAAACTTTGACCACACCAAAATAATTTGTGTGTTTTTGAGCCTTATATCTAAATCTTCAGCTGTGATTGGTCCATCAATCCATCACTCAGATTGCTGATAATCACTGCATGTAAAGGTTTTCATTAGTTCATCATCATTCTTTAGATGAACACTGTACCTTCGGCACGTCGATGGCCACCTCTCTCATCGCACTGGGTTTGACCTCCGTCATGGCCAGCCTGAGGTCAGAGGTCGTGACCTTTACCCTGTTCATCACCTGGACGTCAGAGAGAGCAGGTGTGGATCCTAAAACCCTCCTCAGTGCGTGAAGACCTGCAGAAACACAGATCATGAACAGACCATCACAGACCAGGTTCAAAGTTCAAGTTCGGGGTCGATTTTTTACAAACTTTGATTACAAACTTTTGACTGGTCGTGTATTTCTATGGTGAATGATGACAGAATAATTTGTGGTTGAACTGTCCCTTTAACACAAGCACCAGCTCTCTCTCTCTCTCTCACACAAACACACACACACACAGTGAAGCATAATAAGGTCCAGATGAAGCTGAATCCAGCGGGTTTAATCTCTGTTTGAGTTGATTTTTTTGAGAGCAAACATCCTGCAGGCTTTCCTCGGCTCCAACACAGAGTAAACATCCGACGTGAATCAAACCTGAACTCCTGCTCTCTAATGACATCAGACGGGGCCGAACGAGGATCACAAACACAACGATATCAAGAGAGAGAGAGAGAGAGAGAGAGAGAGAGAGAGAGAGAGAGAGAGAGAGAGAGGAACAGAGGAGCGACGAGCATTAAAGCTGAAGAGAGGAGACTCGTATGTTTCCAATAAACGCGTTTAAAAATAGATTACCTGCAAATCCACCTTAAATAATCATAAAGTCACGCAGCACACGACCGTAATTCAACCAGACTAAAGTTTAACGTGCATTCTAATCGACTTCATATGATAATTTATTCATCAACTCAATATCAATATTTTGAGAGAAAAGCTCATTGGATGGATGGATGGATGGATGGATGGATGGATGGATGGATGGATGGATGGATGGATGGATGGATGGATGGATGGATGGATGGATGGATGGATGGATGGATGGATGGATGGATGGATGGATGGATGGATGGATGGATGGATGGATGGATGGATGGATGGATGGATGGATGGATGGATGGATGGATGGATGGATGGATGGATGGATGGATGGATGGATGGATGGATGGATGGATGGATGGATGGATGGATGGATGGATGGATGGATGGATGGATGGATGGATGGATGGATGGATATGGATGGATATGGATATATGGATGGATATGGATGGATATGGATGGATGGATGATTGATGGAAGGATTGATAGATGATGGATGGATGGATGGATTGATGGAAGGATTGATGGAAGGATTGATGGATGGATGATTGATGGATTGATTGATGGAAGGATTGAGGGAAGGATTGATAGATGATGGATGGATGGATGGATGGATTGATGGAAGGATTGATGGATGGATAGATGGATGGATAGATGGATGGATGGATGGATGGATGGATGGATGGAAGGATGGATGGATGGATGGATATGGATGGATGGATGGATATGGATGGATGGATATGGATGGATGGATATGGATGGATGGATGATTGATGGAAGGATTGATAGATGATGGATGGATGGATGATGGATGGATGGATGGATTGATGGAAGGATTGATGGAAGGATTGATGGATGGATGGATGGATGGATATGGATGGATGGATATGGATGGATGGATGGATGATTGATGGAAGGATTGATAGATGATGGATGATGGATGGATGGATGGATGGATGGATTGATGGAAGGATTGATGGATGGATGATTGATGGATTGATTGATGGAAGGATTGATGGAAGGATTGATAGATGATGGATGGATGGATGGATGGATTGATGGAAGGATTGATGGATGGATAGATGGATGGATAGATGGATGGATGGATGGATGGAAGGATTGATGGAAGGAATGATGGATGGATGGATGGATGGATGGATGGAAGGATTGATGGATGGATAGATGGATGGATAGATGGATGATAGATGGATGGATGGAAGGATTGATGGAAGGATTGATGGATGGATAGATGGATGGATGGATGGATGGAAGGATTGATGGAAGGAATGATGGATGGATGGATGGATAGATTGATGGATGGATGGAAGGATTGATGGAAGGATTGATGGATGGATGGAAGGATTGATGGATGGATAGATAGCTTAGATGATATTTTAATGATGATTTTAAATCCCAGGTATTTAAATTTACAGGCAGCAAAGAGACGAAACTTAAAGAACTGCATCATTTAAAGATGAAATAAAACAGAAGGAAGAACAACAACAGTAAAAACGGGCAAAGCAGGAATGTTTCCAGATCCTTCCTCAATCCTGTATTTACACTCACAGCTGCGAAACAATACCAGCCCTCACATAAAACGAGAGAGAGAGAGAGAGAGAGGGAGAGAGGGAGAGATAGAGAGTTTCCGGCGTTTATAAACAGAACACCCTTATAAACCAGCATGACTGAAATCTGCTCTCGCTGTGAAAGAAGAGAGCGAGAGAAAGGCTTTATAAGGCAGAAGTCGTCATTCAGACACAGGGCTGTTTATTCTCCGTTCTGGACATTCAGTGTGATTTATTTTAGAAAACGTAAAAATCCACAGCTGCTTCTCTTCTGCCTTTTCTTCATGAAAGATAAAGTGAGACGAACACATTTCACATTTTTATCTCAACATAAACAGTAAAAATACAGTAAAATCAGCTTTACTGCGTGACTGAGCATCTGTGTTCATATTAATCAAGTCACATCGAGTCAAACCGGCCAAACCGTTCACAAGTTATGAGCAAAAACAGCCATTTTTCATACCTCCTGACCACTAGGTGGCGCCGTGCAGAAATTGTGCAGGTGAGTTATTCGAGAACAGTTTGACGAATCAACTTGAATTCCATGATTTTTTGTCGGCATGGTATGAAGATGATCTAGTTCGATTTTCATGAAAATCTCTAGAAGTCAGAAAAAGTCGTTTTTTCTGAAAATTCTAAATGGCGGAAAACAATTTATGACGGAAAATTACATTATATGGTGCGTTACATGCCTCATATAGTGCAAGTAATCAGAGGAGAATTTTTTTTTCTAATAGAATCTGAGCAGAAACCAGTCGATCTGAGAAAATTTAAGAAGAAATTAATGTTCGTAAAGTTAGGATGAACACCAACTTGACCTGAATCCCCAAAGTTGAGATGTTTAATGAAAAAAATGGGTTATTTAAAAATATTAACCAATGCAAAAGAACACTAGGTACATACAATAAATTTTTTTTTTTTTTAAATTGTCAATTTTAATTAAAAAATATACTTATACACCTTGGCTAGTTGTCAAGGTAAAGTTCTCTTTGTTAGTGCTAAAATAAACTAAAACTGAAATAAAAATTAATAAAAACCACAGACATATTTAAAATGATTAAATATGACTTTTCATGACCTTACAAATTTTAATAACCATCAAAATATGAGTATTTTAAATATGAGGGAAGAACAACACACTAAACTTGCTTGAGGAGTTAATCTGACAAATGTATGTGGCGAAACTACAGCTAGAGGTTTAAATCTACTATGCAAAAACATCCATGAAAAACAAAGAGCTCACAGCACGCACTGACTACAACATAATCAGTTATTAATATCTCATTAGTTTGCATGAGTTCATAATTTTGGCCAAAAATAACATCTGCATAATTTCAGTGCGTTATCTCAAATAAACAAGAACAACTGCACAATATGTCACATCACATGACTTTTGGCCAGAGTTTTCAAGAAGCATTTTTATGAATTAATCTTCAGAAGATTGTTAATGTTTCTCTTCAGCGCTCGAGACTCGAGTCTCTTCAGGAGGTCATTCAGAGGAAACTGCGCATTATTGATCACACACACACACACACACACACACACACACACACACACACACACACACACAGGAGTTCAGTTTCTCTCACTCAAACAGACACACACACACACACTGGAGTTCAGTTTCAGTGAGTCGCTGCTGAACACACAGTAATATCACACACACACACACAAACTCTCTCTCTCTCTTACACACACACACACACACACACACACACACACACACTCACTCACTCTCTCTCTCTCACTCACACACACACGCACACACACACACACACACACACACACACAAACTCACTCTCTTTATCTCACACACACTCACACAAACTCTCTTTCTAACAGGGAAACCATTTTGTGTTCAGCCGTTACCAGGGAAACCGTTTTGTGTGCAGCCGTTACCAGGGAAACCGTTTTGTGTGCAGCCGTTACCAGGGAAACCGTTTTGTGTTCAGCCGTTACCGACAAAACCGTTTTGTGTTCATCCGTTAACCGCAAAACGGCTTTGTGTTCAGCCGTTACCAGGGAAACCATTTTGTGTTCAGCCGTTACCGACGAAACTGCTTTGTGTTCAGCCGTTACCAGGGAAACCGTTTTGTGTTCAGCCGTTACCGACGAAACCGCTTTGTGTTCAGCCGTTACCGACGAAACTGCTTTGTGTTCAGCCGTTACCGACGAAACCGCTTTATGTTCAGCCGTTACTGAGGAAACCGCTTTGTGTTCAGCCGTTACCGAGGAAACCGCTTTGTGTTCAGCCGTTACCTGGGAAACCGCTTGTGTTCAGCCGTTACCTGGGAAACCGCTTTGTGTTCAGCCGTTACCTGGGAAACTGCTTTGTGTTCAGCCGTTACCGACGAAACCGCTTTGTGTTCAGCCGTTACCTGGGAAACTGCTTTGTGTTCAGCCGTTACCGATGAAACCGCTTTATGTTCAGCCGTTACCTGGGAAACCGCTTTGTGTTCAGCCGTTACCTGGGAAACCGCTTTGTGTTCAGCCGTTACCTGGGAAACTGCTTTGTGTTCAGCCGTTACCGACGAAACCGCTTTGTGTTCAGCCGTTACCGAGGAAACCGCTTTGTGTTCAGCCGTTACCGAGGAAACCGCTTTGTGTACAGCCGTTACCGGGGAAACTGTTTTGTGTTTAGCCGTTACCTGGGAAACCGCTTTGTGTTCAGCCGTTACCGAGGAAACCGTTTTGTGTTCAGCCGTTACCGAGGAAACCGCTTTATGTTCAGCCGTTACCTGGGAAACTGCTTTGTGTTCAGCCGTTACCAGGGAAACCGTTTTGTGTTCAGCCGTTACCGACGAAACCGCTTTGTGTTCAGCCGTTACCGAGGAAACCGCTTTATGTTCAGCCGTTACCTGGGAAACTGCTTTGTGTTCAGCCGTTACCGATGAAACCGCTTTATGTTCAGCCGTTACCTGGGAAACTGCTTTGTGTTCAGCCGTTACCGATGAAACCGCTTTATGTTCAGCCGTTACCTGGGAAACCGCTTTGTGTTCAGCCGTTACCTGGGAAACCGCTTTGTGTTCAGCCGTTACCTGGGAAACCGCTTTGTGTTCAGCCGTTACAGACGAAACCGCTTTGTGTTCAGCCGTTACCGAGGAAACCGCTTTGTGTTCAGCCGTTACCGAGGAAACCGCATTGTGTTCAGCCGTTACAGACGAAACCGCTTTGTGTTCAGCCGTTACCGAGGAAACCGCTTTGTGTTCAGCCGTTACCGGGGAAACCGTTTTGTGTTCAGCCGTTACCGACGAAACTGCTTTGTGTTCAGCCGTTACCAGGGAAACCGTTTTGTGTTCAGCCGTTACCGACGAAACCGCTTTGTGTTCAGCCGTTACCGAGGAAACCGCTTTATGTTCAGCCGTTACCGAGGAAACCGCATTGTGTTCAGCCGTTACCGGGGAAACCGTTTTGTGTTCAGCTGTTACCGACGAAACTGCTTTGTGTTCAGCCGTTACCAGGGAAACCGTTTTGTGTTCAGCCGTTACCGACGAAACCGCTTTGTGTTCAGCGGTTACCGAGGAAACCGCTTTATGTTCAGCCGTTATCGAGGAAACCGCTTTGTGTTCAGCCGTTAACCGTAAAACCGCTTTGTGTTCAGCCATTACCTGGGAAACCGCTTTGTGTTCAGCCATTACCTGGGAAACCGCTTTGTGTTCAGCCGTTACCTGGGAAACTGCTTTGTGTTCAGCCGTTACCTGGGAAACTGCTTTGTGTTCAGCCGTTACCGACGAAACTGCTTTGTGTTCAGCCGTTACCAGGGAAACCGCTTTGTGTTCAGCCGTTACCGAGGAAACCGCTTTGTGTTCAGCCGTTACCGAGGAAACCGCTTTGTGTTCAGCCGTTAACCGTAAAACCGCTTTGTGTTCAGCCGTTACCTGGGAAACCGCTTTGTGTTCAGCCGTTACCTGGGAAACCGCTTTGTGTTCAGCCGTTACCTGGGAAACCGCTTTGTGTTCAGCCGTTACCTGGGAAACTGCTTTGTGTTCAGCCGTTACCTGGGAAACTGCTTTGTGTTCAGCCGTTACCAGGGAAACCGTTTTGTGTTCAGCCGTTACCGACGAAACCGCTTTGTGTTCAGCCGTTACCGAGGAAACCGCTTTGTGTTCAGCCGTTACCGAGGAAACCACTTTATGTTCAGCCGTTACCGAGGAAACCGCTTTGTGTTCAGCCGTTACCAGGGAAACCGCTTTGTGTTCAGCCGTTACCTGGGAAACCGCTTTGTGTTCAGCCATTAACCGCAAAACCGCTTTGTGTTCAGCCGTTACCAGGGAAACCGCTTTGTGTTCAGCCGTTACCTGGGAAACCGCTTTGTGTTCAGCCATTAACCGCAAAACCGCTTTGTGTTCAGCCGTTACCAGGGAAACCGCTTTGTGTTCAGCCGTTACCGAGGAAACCGCTTTGTGTTCAGCCGTTACCGAGGAAACCGCATTGTGTTCAGCCGTTACCGGGGAAACCGTTTTGTGTTCAGCTGTTACCGACGAAACTGCTTTGTGTTCAGCCGTTACCAGGGAAACCGTTTTGTGTTCAGCCGTTACCGACGAAACCGCTTTGTGTTCAGCGGTTAC
>NC_138233.1:2671856-2711856 GCF_964197995.2 Scardinius erythrophthalmus
TCACTATTGTAATGCAAGTAGTTTTTTTTCTACATCCCCCCACCAATCCATCCATTTCTCTTGAGCAATTAAAATATCGTGATAATACCGTATACCGTGGTAAAAGCTCAATCAATTAATCGCAGCATGAAAAGTTGATACCGGCACATGCCTAGTCACTACTAATAATAATAATAACAACTAATATTATGCATATTATATAAGAACAGTAATTGTTATATTGTAATAGTAATTATTAATGTATTGTATTGTCATTATTTTTTTAACCTGTACTGTCAGTATTTTTATTAGTCGTAGCATTATTATTGTTATAGTTGGTCACGTGATGTCAAAATGGCGTCAACCGTGAGTGGGCGACCCACTCCATGCAAAATACAGCAACTTTTTAAATAAATAAATAGTAGTAAAATCAGAAAAAAAGACTTGAGTGCATCTTAAAACACGCGAGTTTATCAAAAAAGAAACGTCCAAAAAAAAAAAAAAAATAGTTTCAAGCGCTGAATATATCATAATGTTTTACAAATTTATCCTAATTATTGTAGCTAATGCGCGCCCCTGATGTCGCGCGCTCCCGTTACCTTTCTCTGTGAAGTCTGTGACCGTTAATCCTCCGTTCGGGACACACGAATCCGCTTCATCACTGATTAACCCAGATCGGTCTCCTTCTCCTTCACTCGGTCTCTTTTTCCCTTTGCCTTTCTTGCTTGATGACATGTTTGATCAGTTATTAGATGTGTGTGTTAAACACACACACACACACACACACACAAACACCGTCCACATGTGAGCAGAAACTTCCCGATGTCAAAGTTCAGCTCCTCCCCGTTAACTACCGTAAAACCCAAAATATAAAGGCCCTTGAAATCACGCAATTACACAACATAACCGTTATCGACACAAAATCCTTGTGTATTTGCTTATCTAAAAAAAAAAATGTTGTGTCCAGCAGAAGAAAGGAAATCATACAGGTTTGGAACAACAAATGTTATTTTTTAATGTGAACTGTCCCTTTAAAGCAGCGCGAATACGCTATTGTTGTCCTATGCGCGAGTAATAGAGTGATTACGGCATCGGTTCCTGAGGTTGTTTTCGGTGTCATGGTGTTCTGGATCATGTCAGGCGGGTTCTGCAGGGGTTCTGCTGTGCTCTGCAGGCTCTCCTCGGTGTTCAGGAGTGTTTCTGCTGGTCCGGTTCGGTTCGGCTCTGGCTGTCAGGAGCGGGTCTGCCGGCCTCTGCTGTCCGGGACTGTGGACCGGTTCGGCGGCGTGACGGTCCGAGACTTTCCGCCGGACATCAGCGAGGACGAGTTCGCGGAGATGCTGAACGGTACTTACATAATCAGCTAAATATTAGCATTACACAATAAAAATCAAATCATGCATGAATATAGTGTAAAATGGCATGTGTCTTCTTTTAATAAATAAATTTTGATTTAATCATCTGACTGTGATAATAATGAAGAACACATCAACATGGTAATAATGTTTTTTTGTTTTTTTTTATATTTGGCTATATGATATCTAAATTATAAAATGATAAAACATAAGTAAATGATAAAGCATAATTAAGATTTAAGATTTCAAATATGATGATTTGATGTTCAAGAGAATATGATTATTATCAATGTTGAAATCAGTTCATTTTTTTGTGGAAACCGAGATAGGTTTAATTTTTCAGGATTCTTTGATGAATAGAACATTCAAAAGAACAGCATTTATCTGAAATAGAAAGACATTATAAATGTCTTTACTGTAACTTTTGATTGATTTAATGCATTCCTTGCTGAAAAAGTGTGTGTGTGTGTGTGTGTGTGTGTGTGTGTGTGTGTATGTATATATATATATATATATATATATATATATATATATAGCCTAAATATGTATATATATGCTGTCAGATAGATTAATCACATCTAACATAAAAGTATTAGATTTATGTGTATTTATATATTTGTGTGTCTGTACATATATAATATATGTGTGTGTGTGTGTGTGTGTAATACACATATAGCCTATGCATAAAAATATTTGTGTGTATATACAGTATATATATATATATATATAGTTATTTATATATAAAATATAGCCTAATAGTATATATACACGCACATACATTATGTAAACAACAAATTTTATGTTAGACGTGCTTAATCACGATTAATCGATTAGACAGCACTAACACACACATACTGTAGCCATGTATTTTTTTATTTTTATATATTATTTGTATTTTATTTTATTTATTCGTGTTTCATGCATGTATAAGCTATCTATTTAGTTAAATTTTTTAAGCTCACCTGTACTAAATATATATTTGCTAATAATAATAATAATTAAAGCTGCAAGCAGCATTTAGCGGGGTTCAAGCATTTAGGGTCTTTAAGCACATAAGGCAGTTTAGTGAGTTGTCTGAGTTTTTGTTTAGGATTTACAGGCTTTTGAGTGTTTTTTGCCATACCCATTTTCTAAATGATCCTGTTATGGCTACCCAATGGGTAAAGTTAAAGTTTTTTATATAATTAATAATCTAGAGCTTCCAGAGAATTGTACTGCACTGGTATATTTCCGATCGGGCGAAAAACCTAGGACTAGTTCGCAAAAGTAGGTTTTTAACATAATCGCAAGTATTTAATGAACAAATTGATTGACAGCAGTAGTTCTTGAGCAGGGACGTGCACAGGGGGGTTGCTCAGGTTGCCTGGGCAACTGCCCATATGCCCTTCTCGACTCACGTTGCCCTTCCGAGGGGGAAAAAAATCAATAAATAAAAAGTACAATGGATGCAGAATTTCACGTAGGCCTAGATTAAAAAAAATCGCAAAGCCTCATTCAATTCCATTCGGGCACCGAAAGTGAAAGTCACTAGGGGAAGGGCAAACTCTGTTTACGTGGCTGCAGCGCTGCACGCGACCGGCACCTGAGCTGAGCCTGCATGAGCGGCCCTAGAAGGAGATTGTTGTCGGAAAAGGTGAGTTTGTGATGTATAACAAACGAACGATCATCATCAGGGTTCCAGACTGCGACCATTTTTTGAGAATGTGCGAGTTTTATGTGGTCACATTTGTGCGAGTGCATGGTCATGTACTACTCAGTTAAATTCACGCATGAATTTTCCTGCATTGAACTTGTTTTAGCGCCCGCCAAAGTGAATTTTTGTCCCGCCAAAGTCTTATTTGATCGGTGAGTAATGTAGATGAACTGCTGCGCCTGTGACGGCGCATGTTTAACTGAAAGAACAAGCAGAGAGAGAGACCCGATTGCGCGCGCGCACTCTCTCTCTTCGGAGCCAGGCGAAAGTGTAAACAAGACTTCACCGTCTCCAAACTAAGCGCTGTCTTGCTCTCTCTCCCTCACACATATTAATCAAAATTAATCGATGCGGTGGTGAAAGGTCGGAAGACCAAAAGTTTCATGTGGAGCATTCGGAGATTTGTTTTCCTGAATTACCGCTGGGTGTGAATTGTGCTAAATAAGTTTCCTTATCTTCTCTGAAAAGTGTTCTGGACATTCAGCTGACATAAAACAACACTTTAATTAAACGAAAAAAAACTATCCAGTGATGAAATGTTTTCTGTGTTGACAGAAATCTTGAATGTCCATGTCCTAACTGCTGGGATAATCACACAACGCGCATGACACGTCCAATTCGCGAACCAATGACTCATTTGAACCGATTCATTTTAATGAATGGCTAAAACAACTGATCTTTCCAACAGTGAACTCAGGAGACGTCTGAATCGGTGTATAACTAATCAGTAACACTTTACAATAAGGTTCTATTTATTACATAAATTACATAAAAAGTACAGTTTGCTTACTCAAGCTTAAGCTTTAACCCTTTGATGCGCAAGCTATGGAAACCCCTTCTAATGCACAACATGGGTCTAAAAAGACCCGTATTCATTTCCTATGTTATTTCATGCATGGCTGGACCTTTTTTTTTTTTTTTTTATCTTTTGAGATCAATTTATTTAAGCATTTAATATTCCATGATCTATAAATTCCATGATTTATAAATATTAAAAATGTCTTGTTTTCAATTACCAAAAATTATTATTTGAATTTTTTCTAGGTTTTGTGTTACTCTATCAAATTTACTTATCAAGCATGATAAAACAAAAGAATAAAGACAACATTTTGTCAAATTAATCATTTTAGCAGTCATTTAGACAACACATTTAACACTTGAAATGTTTATTTGCCACTTTCTCTAACATAGCAATCACCAAAGGTGTAAAGTCCAGGTTCAGAAAGTAAAGGTCCTCCTCAGTATTTTGTTCCAATCACCTGAATTAGCCTAATTACACCACCTAATTAGCAGTTTTTCAGCAAGTAGGTAGAACTAATTAGTGAAATCAGCTGTCTGAGGTCATGGGTGGAATAATATGGCAGGACTTTCTGACCCCTGGACTATACACCTCTGGCATTCACATATCATAGATAACTGATAACACTGAAATTGAACTGTGTAACTGTATTGAATTGTGGTGAATGTGATCAAATAAAAGAAAATACAACAAACAAAATAAAATCACACTGGTACAGCGGCATCTCAAATTGCCATCTTGGTGCTTACATGCCTCACAAATGACAAATGACACCTAAACTCTTAAAACATTGAATCATTTCAGCATATGAAGGATTATGAACTGTTAGGCCTTCTACATGTAAATAAGCTTTAAAATATAATCTTTTTTTTTTAGTGTAGCTAACATTAGCTAGCTAGAATATGTTCCCAGCTAGCTGGTTAATAGTATTGGACATGTTTCTCCTTCTCACAAGTAATTTCTCAGTAGGATTACAAGGTCAAGGTAACCATAGCCTAATATTCAAATATTATGTCCATCTTTTACAAAATATAAAATATTTTCTGTGGTTAAAATAAAATAAGACTTGCATCAAATATACAAAAGCAGCTGTGTTGAGTTGTGAAATGTGTGGCAGGTGAATAGTATTCTGCAGTAAATCTTCCTACTTGCAAAAATGTGCAAATATCAAAGGTTTATATATGGGTCTTTTTAGACCAATGTATGTAAAAAAAATTTAGAGATACAAAAACTGTGTTTGTTTATAAAGTAAGAAAGGAAACATAAACATAATGATTTGTGGAAATCAAAAACAAGATATTTAATGAATACATGGAATAACAAATGATAAAATACAAATATTTTAAAGATTCAGCAAAGAAACACTCAGCCATCACTGAAATAACATAGGAAATGAATACGGGTCTTTTTAGACCCATGTTGCGCATTAGAAGGGTTGTGATACAAAAACGATTTTTATTCGAAAAGAAAGAAATGAAAAATTTCAATTAGGATTTTCAATAATCTAAAACGAGTTAATTGAGGAATAGCTGGAATACTGAATGATGAAATTAATTTTTTGCAAAGATATAGAAAATGAAAACTCAGTCGGGTCTTTTTAGACCCATGTTGTGCATCAAAGGGTTAAAATAAATAAAACCACTTGTTTTTTTGAAAAGCATATGACTACATTTTTTCCACACAGTGCTATCAAGAAGAACCGTTAAAGAATCGGATCGATAATCAGAATCGTCAGTGGCATTATTATTGATAAAATCTGTGTTATTATTAGTAGTAGTTAAGGTGATTGAGTGCTGTATTTCAGTGTTTTACTTCTTTGTGTATATATATTTTAATAAAGACCCTGTTATTCTCAGTCCTTCATATAGCCCATATGGGGGGGGGGGGATGGGGGGGCTTTTTTCAGGTCAGAGCAACTGCCCCTCAAAATTCCTGTGCACGTCCCTGTTCTTGAGGCAAAGTTGTTCAGTATGAGGAGATCTATCAAATGATATGCATCACGTGATTACATAGCCGTAAAACCTGTTAGTGCCAACTAGTGGCTGATTTTTCAAAATTCTTACAGACCTCTAGGGCCACGAGTCGAACATGCCCACCGAGTTTCGTTCTGATCGGCCTCCGTTAAGAGCAAACTAACAGCTCTGAATTAAAATGGTGAGGTATCCTGTTGTAAACATCAACCATGCCTGTTGACAGTTCTCTTTTGTGGGAAGGGAATGAAAAGTTCTCAAATCCGCAGCACAGCCTCAGACATAACATTTATATCCATGATCTGCCATTTTCACTATTGTCCTTGCTTGCTTCTTCACAATACCTGCAGATCTTCTGATGATTCGGCTGTGCAGGTCCACATTAACACTGCCTGGCCTAGAACATGGACTGGAAAATGCAAATTTGGGGGGTATAAATATTAATGATCCTGACTCCAACGTCACAGTCGGTGTTATGGTGGGATTCACTCATTTTTCAGCGGTCTTTTGCAAACAGGAGATTTACACATGAAGGAGGAAACAATGGTGTTTGAGGCTCACGGTATGTCAGTTCCATGTCCAGAACTCTTATCATTCAACTATGCCACGATAAATACAGTTTTCAATTGTATGGCACCTTTAAAATAGATGATTAGTAATATAATGCTTACTTGGAGTCTGAAATGGCTTTAACAAAAGAAGAAAAATATTCTTAGATTTCTGTTCATTCTAATCATGTACAAATAAAGTAGCACAGTAAGATTACATTTATTTGAATGCATTAGTGAGTGTGTGATTGTGCTGCGTGTGCAGCGTGTCAATACTAAAAGTGAAGGTGTAGTTGATATCTTTGGTGATAATATCTGTAGTAATCATAAAAAAACAATTAAGAAATAAAGAATTAAAATTACAAATAATATTCTATTAAGATATGAGTTACAATAACATGATTTGCAATAGTAATAATATCAATAATATATGCACAATACACACAGATTAGACTATCAGGTCTGTGTTTTACAAAAACATTAGTATTGCAGCCAATGTGAGTCTGTGGGATTTATAAACAGACAAAATATGATTTGAAATGTTATTTTAATGATTTTATTAAGTTTAAACAATATTTCAAATGGGAAAAAAAATGAAAAATAATATTTTAGTGAGCAGAATGAACCAATGAGTGTTCTTCTTCTGGTGGTTAAAATGTAAATGAAAACAATAATACTTAAACAATAATACTTAATACACTAACCATGCTTGAACACACACATGCACACACATTTTGTTGTAGATGTAGATATTTAAAATAAAAGATAGGTAACAAAATGATAATTGCAAATCTCCTCTGTATAACACCATTTTCAGATTTCAAATTAATCACTGAGGCAGAATTGTTCAAACTGAGAGCTCAGTAAAAATGAAGTGATAAACTTTGACAAAACATGACTGTGTTATAATAGGTGATTTTCATGCAAGTAATTTCATATAGTCCAAAAACTAATGCAAAAGTACAGATGAAAATATTTTATTAAGTAGAATGTCCTGCAGAGGGCAGTAGAAGACCACTAATTGACTCACTTTCATTTGAAAGACTTTTTTATCCACCAGTAAAACAAAGCAGTTTCTCCATGTTCTTTCCATTAAGCATGCTTACACACACAGACACACACACAAACACAAACACATCCACACACACACACACACACACACACAAAGACAAATATGTTTTCAATGTTTTTAGGATGTGATATTGTGAAAATATCTTCATCTCCTCATCTTGAACAACTTTGCCTCAAGAATCACTAATGTCAGTCAAACCGTTCATAATCATAGTAAAAAAAAAAATATATATATATACAAATATCATAATAAATAAAAAAACATCATAATAAAAAAGATTGCTTCTTAAAGCATTTGTTTATTTCCCAATACTGAAAGCGAATTAAAAGATCATGCGTAATCCTGCTGCTCCCTCTAGTGGACAACAGTGGTATTATAGCTTACATTTTACAGTTGAAGTGTTTGAATGAATGAATGGGAATTTGTTTTTTTACTTATATCTCAGGAACCAAAAGGCGAAAAATTCTGAAACTCAGAGCATAGATAGTGCTTGAGGAGCCCTGTTGAATGAGACCATCAAGGTGTTTTTGGGCGATTGGGGCTGGGAGTTATGACTGTTATAAGGCATATCTGTTCGGGCCATTATCTCTGGAATGCCCAGGGCAGATAACAACACATTTGAATCGAAGCTAGCCAAGGACGTGCCCTTTCCAACGAGCTCTCACACAATGTTCAGGGTGGTCTGGGTCGGGAGTAATGGCCGTTCAAAATCGGGGGTCCCGCGGGCTGGCGATGCGCGGGGGGCGCGCTCCCGAGGCCCGCGACGACACGTTTCGATCAAGAGCCCGGAGAGGTCCTCACCATCAAAATTTGAGCGCGCAACGACTTTCCGTTTTCGAGTTATGAATGAATTTGTATTCGGGGGCGTGGCTTAAATGACGTTATACTTTCGTTTCATTTCATTCACTTACTTTCGTCCATTTCCATATCTCAGTGTAACACAATTGTCAATAGTAATACTCAATAGATGAGTTTTGACAAAATGTGATTGTAAATGTTAAAATAATGATTTTATAAAGTCTAAATATGAATTTTATAACAATATTAGGGAGTACTATGATGAAATGACAGCAGGTGGCAGTAAAATACCACTTATTGGCTTAATATGTCATTATATTCATATAAAATCGCCTTTTGAAGAAGTTAAACTTTTTTTCTGATAATTATTGATCTAGAGAGTTCAGAGAATTGTGCTGCACTGGTTTTGAACATTATGATATGAACATTATACGATAATAGATAGAAGACACCATTTACAGCAATTACAGGCAATTTACCATAGGAAATATATGGTTTTAAAGCGTTTTAACAGTTATAGCGCCAACTATGGTCCGATCTCCATAAAATTTTCCATGCTTCTTTAGCAGGTTATGACACATATGCTCATCAATTTTTGTGAAGTTCTGAGTTTTCGTTTAGGATTTATAGGCTTTTGAGTGCATTTTACCACGCCCATTTTCTAAATGACCCTGTTATAGCCATACGAAAAATGCAAAAGTTCAACTTTTTTTGATAATTATTGACTTAGAGAGTCCATAGAATTGTCCTAGACTTGTTTGGTTCCGATCGGGCGAAAAACCAGGGACTAGTTCGCAAAAGTAGGTTTTTAACATAATTACGAATATTTAATGAACGGTTTAATTGACAGCAATGGTTCTTGAGGCAAAGTTGTTCAACAAGAGGAGATCTATCAAATGGTATGCATTTTGTGACAATAAGTGTAACACCACGTGATTACAGAGCCATAAAACTCGTTAGCGCCAACTAGTGGCCGATTTCTTTTAAAATTCTTACAGACCTCTAGGGCCATGAGTAGAACATGCCCACCGAGTTTCGTTCCGATCGGCCTCCGTTAACCTTGTCTAATAGGTGCTCAAACTTCATTGGCCGATGGCGGCCATGTTTTTTGAGATACGCCAATGTCCTCATACACATACATGACACCTTGGACCAAGACACTGCATACCAATTTTCAAGTCAATCGGACTAACGGTCAGGTGGTTAAAGCCTGTTTTATGTTTTTTTCATATTATAGCGCCACCATGTGGCCAATCGCCGCGATTTTTTTACTGTTACCTCATATTGAGCTCATACATATGTGTACCGAGTTTGGTGAAGATACCTCATTTACTTCTGGAGTTATAGCCATTTTAGTAAAATAGGCCCCTCCCACAACTTACGTTTTGGCGCCCCTTAGCGTCCGTGAATCGAAATTTCGACTTTTTTTCGATAATTATTGATCTTCAGTCTCTAGAGAACATTTCTGCACTGGTTTGGTTCCGATCGGGCGAAAAACCAGGGACTAGTTCGCAAAAGTAGGTTTTTGACAAAATTCAAAATGGCGGAAAATCTATCATGGCGGAAATGAAATCGGAGATATACGTTTTGTTCGTCAGACGTCCAGCTTTCCAATGATATAAGACACTTGAGTCTACGACATACGGTCTAGGAGTTCTGAGCAGTTTCGCGCTTTTGGTTGCTATAGCGCCACCTATGGGCCAATCGGGGTCATAATTTGATAACCTCTCCTCGATTTTTGTACTATCATCTGGCAAAGTTTCAAGGTTCCAGTTCTTACCGTTTGGGCTGCACGATGCGTTTTACGGCAGAAGAAAAATAATAATAATTAAAGCTGCAAGCAGCATTTATCGGGGTTCAAGCATTTAAGGCCTTTAGGCACATAAGCATTTAAGACATTAAGATTTATTTAGAAAGCTTTTAACCACTGAAATAATAGATGGAAAAGTCCATTTACAGCCAATACAGGCAATTTACCATAGGAAATATGTGTTTTTTAAAGCTTTTTAACAGTTATAGCACCATCTATAGTCCGATCTCCATGAAATTTTGCATGCTTGTTAATGATGTTATGGCACATAAGCTCACCAATTTTCGTGAAGTTCTGAGTTTTTGTTTAGGATTTATAGGCTTTTGAGTGCATTTTGCCACGCCCATTTTCTTTATGACCCAATATACCCATGCGAAAAATGCAAAAGTTCAACTTTTTTTTGATAATTATTGATCTTGAGAGTCCATAGAATTGTCCTAGACTCGTTTGGTTCTGATCGGGCGAAAAACCTAGGACTAGTTCGCAAAAGTAGGTTTTTAACATAATTACGAATATTTAATGAACGGTTTGATTGACAGCAATGGTTCTTGAGGCAAAGTTGTTCAACAAGAGGAGATCTATCAAATGGTATGCATTTTGTGACAATAAGTGTAACACCACGTGATTACAGAGCCATAAAACTCGTTAGCGCCAACTAGTGGCCGATTTCTTTTAAAATTCTTACAGACCTCTAGGGCCATGAGTCGAACATGCCCACCGAGTTTCGTTCCGATAGGCCTCCGTTAACCTTGTCTAATAGGTGCTCAAACTTCATTGGCCGATGGCGGCCATGTTTTTTGAGATACACCAATGTCCTCATAGACATACATGGCACCTTGGACCAAGACACTGCATACCAATTTTCAAGTCAATCGGACTAACGGTCAGGTGGTTATAGCCTGTTTTATGTTTTTTTCATGTTATAGCGCCACCATGTGACCAATCGCCGCGATTTTTTTACCGTGACCTCATATTGACGTCTTACACATGTGTACCAGGTTTGGTTAAAATACCTCTTTTACTTCTGGAGTTATAGCCATTTTAGTAAAATAGGCTCCTCCCACAACGTTAATTTTGCACCCCCTAGCGACCGTGAATCGAAATTTCAACTTTTTTTTGATAATTATTGATATTCAGACTCCAGAGAACAATTCTGCACTGGTTTGGTTCCGATCGGGCAAAAAACCAGGGACTAGTTCGCAAAAGTAGATTTTCGACAAAATTCAAAATGGCGGAAAATCTATCATGGCGGAAATAAAATCGGAGATATACGTTTTGTTCGTCAGGCGTCCAGCTTTCCAATGATATAAGACACTTGAGTCTATGACTTACGGTCTAGGAGTTATGAGCAGTTTCGCGCTTTTGGTTGCTATAGCGCCACCTATGGGCCAATCGGGGTCATAATTTGATAACCTCTCCTCGATTTTTGTACTACCATATGGCAAAGTTTCAAAGCTCTAGCCCTTACGGTTTGGGCTGCACGATGCGTTTTACGGCAGAATAATAATAATAATAATAATAATAATTAAAGCTGCAAGCAGCATTTATCGGGGTTCAAGCAGTTAAGGCCTTTAAGGCCTTTAAGCACAAAAACATCAAAAGACATCAAGTTTTATTTAGCAAGCAGGTAACCACTGACATCATAGATGGAAAATACCATGTTTTAGCATGATTTACCATGATTTACCATGATTTACCCTGTTCTAGCATAGTTGACCATGAATTTATCTTAGTTTACCTTGATTTACCATATTCTAGCATGATTTACCATGATATACCACACTGTAGCATGATTTACCATAGTTTATCATGATTTACCATGGTTTACCATGATTTACCATGGTTTACCATGATTTACCCTGTTCTAGCATAGTTTACCATGAATTTATCTTAGTTTACCTTGATTTACCATGTTCTAGCATGATTTACCATGATATACCACATTCTAGCATGATTTACCATGGTTTACCATTATTTACCCTGTTCTAGCATGATTTACCATAATATACCACGTTCTAGAATGATTTATCAGGATTCTAGCATGATTTACCTTGATACACCACATTTTAGATTTATTTACTATGATTTACCATGTTTCTAGCGTGATTTACCATGATTTACAACACGTGAAGTGTCAGTGCAAATGAAGTGATAAACACTGACAAAATATGATTTTGTTATAATAGTTATTGTTATATAAGTGATTTTATAAGTGTCTAGAGTGACGCAAAATCACCTGTGAAAAGACTTCATTAATAAGTAGAATGGCCAGCAGAGGGCACTAGAAGACCACTTATTGGCTCAGTTTCACTTTAAATTTCATTATTTTCACCAGTTTTCTCCACTAAAGCTAAACACGGAATGGTTGCAGGAAGGCACGCGGAGACAAGGATGAACATACAAGATGCAGGTTTAATAGGAATTAAACTCAGGATATCGGAACAGGCAGCAACACACTCTAATTACAGCATAGAACTGACAAAGAACAAGGCAACACTCAGGGCTTAAATACATGGGAGAACTGATCAGGGAAACAAGACACAGCTGACAAGACTAACGAGGAAACAGGTGTGACAGATGCACTAAATGACAGTTACCGTGGAAACCAAGGAGTGGCGGGAAAACAGAACAAAGGAAGACATGTGATCAGAGACAACAATACTCAGACAGAACACAACTGTGACAAAAGCAAACCAGTTTTACCATTTTAACTTAATGCATGCTTACACACACACACACACACACACACACACACACACACACACACACACACACACACACACAAAGACAAATGTTGTTGTTGTTGTTTTTTCAATGCTATTGGGATATGTCATTATGAAAATATATTTGAATGGTCAATAAACATTTCACAAAGTCTTTGTAAGCTATTAATCAGACGATTCAGAATTTATTCAGAAACCTAAGACTACACACACACATTATGTTGTAGATACAGACATTTGAACTATATGATGTGATCAAACTGTCAGTACTAATACTTTAACAGATAGATTTTGACTAAATGTAATTGTAAATGTTAAAATAGGGATTTTATAAAGTCTAAATATAAATTATAGAACAATATGACAAAATTCCTATTTTAAACAGCAGGGGGCAGTAAAATACCACTTATTGGCTTAACATGCCATTATATTCACCTTTTTAACTGTTATAGAGGCAAATTTTGTCCGATCTGTCTGAAAATTTTCATGCATGTTTAGAGTGATATTTCACATGTTCTGACTTGTTTTTAAGAAGGTCTGAGTAATTCATTAAAGAGATATAGGCTTTCGGGGACACTTGGTAAAGGCTACATTATGAAGTGAACCTATTATAGCTATCCAAATGAAGTAGTTCAACTTTTTCTGACAATTATTGATCTAGTGAGTCCAAATAATTGTATTGCACTAGTTTTGAACATTATGATATGAAAATTATATGATCAGAGATGGAAAAGACCATTTACAGCCAATACAGGCAGTTTACCATAGGAAATATATGGTTTTAAAGCTTTTTAACAGTTACAGCGCCACCTATCGTCCGATCTCCATAAAATTTTGCATGCTTGTTAAAGATGTTATGTCACATACGCTGACCAATTTTTGTGAAGTTCTGCATTTTCATTTATGATTTATAGGCTTTTGACTGTATTTTGCCACGCCCATTTTATAAATGACCCTATTACAGCCATCCAAATGCAAAAGTTCAACTTTTTTTTGATAATTATTGATCTAGAGAGTCCAGAGAATTGTCCTAGACTGGTCTGGTTCCGATCGGGTGAAAAACCTAGGACTAGTTCGCAAAAGTAGGTTTTAGACATATTCGTGAATATTTAATGAACGGTTTGATTGACAGCAATGGTTCTTGAGGCAAAGTTGTTCAGCATGAGCAGATCTATCAAATGATATGCATATTGTGTGGATGAGTGTAACACCACGTGATTACAGAGCCATAAAACTCGTTAGCGCCAACTAGTGGCCGATTTGTTTCAAAATTCTTACAGACCTCTAGGGCCATAAGACGAACATGCCCATCGAGTTTCGTTCCGATCGGCCTCCGTTAACCTTGTCTAATCGGTGCTAAAACTTCATTGGCCGATGGCGGCCATGTTTTTTGAGATACGCCAATGTCCTCATAGACATACATGGCACCTTGGACCAAGACACTGCATACCAATTTTCAAGTCAATCGGACTAACGGTCAGGTGGTTATAGCCTGTTTTATGTTTTTTTCATGTTATAGCGCCACCATGAGGCCAATCTCCGCGATTTTTTTACCGTGACCTCAGATTGACCTCTTACACATGTGTACCAAGTTTGGTGAAAATACCTCTTTTACTTCTGGAGTTATAGCCATTTTAGTAAAATAGGCTCCTCCCACAACGTTAATTTTGCACCCCCTAGCGACCGTGAATCGAAATTTCAACTTTTTTTTGATAATTATTGATATTCAGACTCCAGAGAACAATTCTGCACTGGTTTGGTTCCGATCGGGCAAAAAACCAGGGACTAGTTCGCAAAAGTAGATTTTTGACAAAATTCAAAATGGCGGAAAATCTATCATGGCGGAAATAAAATCGGAGATATACGTTTTGTTCGTCAGGCGTCCAGCTTTCCAATGATATAAGACACTTGAGTCTATGACTTACGGTCTAGGAGTTATGAGAAGTTTTGCGCTTTTGGTTGCTATAGCGCCACCTATGGGCCAATCGGGGTCATAATTTGATAACCTCTCCTCGATTTTTGTACTACCATATGGCAAAGTTTCAAAGCTCTAGCCCTTACGGTTTGGGCTGCACGATGCGTTTTACGGCAGAATAATAATAATAATAATAATTAAAGCTGCAAGCAGCATTTATCGGGGTTCAAGCATTTAAGGCCTTTAGGCACATAAGCATTTAAGACATTAAGATTTATTTAGAAAGCTTTTAACCACTGAAATAATAGATGGAAAAGTCCATTTACAGCCAATACAGGCAATTTACCATAGGAAATATGTGTTTTTTAAAGCTTTTTAACAGTTATAGCACCATCTATAGTCCGATCTCCATGAAATTTTGCATGCTTGTTAATGATGTTATGGCACATAAGCTCACCAATTTTCGTGAAGTTCTGAGTTTTTGTTTAGGATTTATAGGCTTTTGAGTGCATTTTGCCACGCCCATTTTCTTTATGACCCAATATACCCATGCGAAAAATGCAAAAGTTCAACTTTTTTTTGATAATTATTGATCTTGAGAGTCCATAGAATTGTCCTAGACTCGTTTGGTTCTGATCGGGCGAAAAACCTAGGACTAGTTCGCAAAAGTAGGTTTTTAACATAATTACGAATATTTAATGAACGGTTTGATTGACAGCAATGGTTCTTGAGGCAAAGTTGTTCAACAAGAGGAGATCTATCAAATGGTATGCATTTTGTGACAATAAGTGTAACACCACGTGATTACAGAGCCATAAAACTCGTTAGCGCCAACTAGTGGCCGATTTCTTTTAAAATTCTTACAGACCTCTAGGGCCATGAGTCGAACATGCCCACCGAGTTTCGTTCCGATAGGCCTCCGTTAACCTTGTCTAATAGGTGCTCAAACTTCATTGGCCGATGGCGGCCATGTTTTTTGAGATACACCAATGTCCTCATAGACATACATGGCACCTTGGACCAAGACACTGCATACCAATTTTCAAGTCAATCGGACTAACGGTCAGGTGGTTATAGCCTGTTTTATGTTTTTTTCATGTTATAGCGCCACCATGTGACCAATCGCCGCGATTTTTTTACCGTGACCTCATATTGACCTCTTACATATGTGTACCAGGTTTGGTTAAAATACCTCTTTTACTTCTGGAGTTATAGCCATTTTAGTAAAATAGGCTCCTCCCACAACGTTAATTTTGCACCCCCTAGCGACCGTGAATCGAAATTTCAACTTTTTTTTGATAATTATTGATATTCAGACTCCAGAGAACAATTCTGCACTGGTTTGGTTCCGATCGGGCAAAAAACCAGGGACTAGTTCGCAAAAGTAGATTTTCGACAAAATTCAAAATGGCGGAAAATCTATCATGGCGGAAATAAAATCGGAGATATACGTTTTGTTCGTCAGGCGTCCAGCTTTCCAATGATATAAGACATTTGAGTCTATGACTTACGGTCTAGGAGTTATGAGCAGTTTCGCGCTTTTGGTTGCTATAGCGCCACCTATGGGCCAATCGGGGTCATAATTTGATAACCTCTCCTCGATTTTTGTACTACCATATGGCAAAGTTTCAAAGCTCTAGCCCTTACGGTTTGGGCTGCACGATGCGTTTTACGGCAGAATAATAATAATAATAATAATAATAAAAATCAGCACAATTACAATAGGGTTTCAGCACTTCGTGCTTGAACCCCTAATTAAAGCTGCAAGCAGCATTTATCGGGGTTCAAGCAGTTAAGGCCTTTAAGGCATTTAAGCACAAAAGCATCAAAAGTTATTAAGATTTATTTAGCAAGCATGTAACCACTGACATAATAGATGGAAAAGACCATTTACAGCCAATACAGGCAATTTGCCATGGGATATATATGGTTTTAAAGCTTTTTAACAGTTATAGCGCCACCTATGCTCCGATCTCCATAGAATTGTTTACTGTGACCTCAAATTGAACCCATACACATGTGTACTGAGTTTGGTGAAGATATCTCATTTACTTCTTGAGTTATAGCCATTTGAGTAAAATAGGCTCCTCCCACAACGATTTGCCACATTCTAGAATTATTTAATATGATTCTAGCATGATTTACTATCATATACCATGTTCCAGAATGATTTATTAGGATTCTAGCATGATTTACCTTGATACACCTCATTTCAGTATTATTTACTATGATTTACAATGTTTCTAGCATGATTAACCACATTACTAGCAAATATGTGAAGTGTCAGTGCAAATGAGGTGATGAACACTGACAAAATATTATTGTGTTATAATAGTTAGTTATATACGTGATTTTTAGTGTGTGTCCAAGTATGAATGCAAAAGCACATGTAAAATATTTCATTATTAAGTAGAATGGCCAGCAGAGGGCAGTAGAAGACCACTTATTGGCTCACTTTCACTTTAAACCAGTTTTCTGCACTAAAGCAAACCAGTTTTTCCATGTTAACTCAATGCATGCTTACACACACACACACACACACACACACACACACACACACACACACACACACACACACACACACACACACACACAAACACACACACACACACACACACACACACACACACACACACACACACACACACACACATACACACACAGCATAGTTAACCGTGATTTACCATGATATACCACGTTCTAGTATTATTTACCAGGAGATAAACGACAATCTAGTATTATTTACTTTGATTTACCATGTTTCTAGCCTGATTTATCACATTACTAGCAATTATTTGAAGTGTCAGTGCAAATAAAGTGATTAACACTGACAAAATATGATTGTGTTATAATAGTTATTGCTATATAAGTGATTTTTTTTGTGTGTATTCAAGTATGAATGCAAGCACATGTTGAAATATTTCATTAATAAGTAGAATGGCCAGCAGAGGGCAGTAGAAGACCACTTATTGGCTCACTTTCACTTTAAACCAGTTTTCTGCACTAAAGCAAACCAGTTTATCTATGTTAACTCAATGCATGCTTACACACACACACACACACACACACACACACACACACACACACACACAGAGCATAGTTAACCATGATTTACCATGATTTACCACATTACTAGCAATTATTTGAAGTGTCAGTGCAAATAAAGTGATTAACACTGACAAAATATGATTGTGTTATAATAGTTATTGCTATATAAGTGATTTTTAGTGTGTATTCAAGTATAAATGCAAGCACATGTGGAAAAATTTAATTAATAAGTAGAATGGCCAGCAGAGGGCAGTAGAAGACCACTTATTGGCTCACTTTCACTTTAAACCTCATGATTTTGACCAGTTTTCTGCACTAAAGCAAACCAGTGTTTCCATGTTAACTCAATAATGCATAATTGCTACATATGCTACACACAATAATGCTACACACACACACACACACACACACACACACACACACACACAAATGTTTCAGTGATATTGGTGTCACATTCACCTTCATCACATTCACCTTCTGTCTTCATCACATTCACCATCTGTCGTCATCACCTGCACCTGCTCCTCATCACCCTCCTCATCATCACCTGCTCCTCATCATCATAACCGTCACCTGTTGTCCTTGTCTTGATCTGTGTATTTAAGTTCCCCTCTCATCCATTATCATTGTCGGTTATTGTTTGTGCACTAGCACTCTGTTATGTTTGTTTTCATGTTGGAAAATAAAACCTTTGTTATATTTGTACCACACACACACACACACACACACACACACACACACACACACACACACACACACACACACACACACACCATCATTTATCATGATTTACCATGGCTGATACCAATACCAATATGAGAAAATGACTATTTTAAACAGCAGGGGGCAGTAAAATACCACTTATTGGCTTAACATGCCATTAAATCATATCATTTTCACCTTTTTAACTGTTATAGAGGCAAATTTTGTCCGATCTGTCTGAAAATTTTCATGCTTGTTCAGGGTGATATTTCACACGTTCTGACTTGTTTTTAAGAAGGTCTGAGCATTGATTAAAGAGATATAGGCTTTCGGGGACACTTGGTAAAGGCCAGATTTTGAAGTGAACCTATTATAGCTATCCAAATGAAGTAGTTCAACTTTTTCTGACAATTATTGATCTAGTGAGTCCAGAGAATTGTATTGCACTAGTTTTGAACATTATGATATGAAAATTATATGATCAGACATGGAAAAGACCATTTACAGCCAATACAGGCAGTTTACCATAGGAAATATATGGTTTTAAAGCTTTTTAACAGTTATAGCGCCAACTATTGTCCAATCTCCATAAAATTTTGCAAGCTTGTTTGTGATGTTATGACACATATGCTCACCAATTTTTGTGAAGTTCTGAGTTTTCATTTAGGATTTATAGGCTTTTGAGTGTATTTTGCCACACCCATTTTATAAATGACCCTATTACAGCCATACAAATACAAAAGTTCAACTTTTTTTTGATAATTATTGATCTAGAGAGTCCATAGAATTGTCCTAGACTGGTCTGGTTCCGATCGGGCAAAAAACCAGGGACTAGTTCGCAAAAGTAGGTTTTTAACATATTCATGAATATTTAATGAACGGTTTGATTGACAGCAATGGTTCTAGAGGCAAAGTTGTTCAGCATGAGCAGATCTATCAAATGATATGCATTTTGTGACAATATATCTAACACCACGTGATTACAGAGCCATAAAACTCGTTAGCGCCAACTAGTGGCCGATTTCTTTCAAAATTCTTACAGACCTCTAGGGCCATGAGTCGAACATGCCCACCGAGTTTCGTTCCGATCGGCCTCCGTTAACCTTGTCTAATAGGTGCTCAACTTCATTGGCCAATGGCGGCCATGTTTTTTGAGATACACCAATGTCCTCATAGACATACATGGCACCTTGGACCAAGACACTGCATACCAATTTTCAAGTCAATCGGACTAACGGTCAGGTGGTTATAGCCTGTTTTATGTTTTTTTCATGTTATAGCGCCACCATGTGGCCAATCGCCGCGATTTTTTTACCGTGTCCTCAGATTGACCTCTTACATATGTGTACCAAGTTTGTTGAAAATACCTCATTTACTTCTGGAGTTATAGCCATTTTAGTAAAATAGGCTCCGCCCACAACGTTAATTTTGCGCCCCCTAGCGACCCTGAATCGAAATTTCAACTTTTTTTCGATAATTATTGATCTTCAGTCTCCAGAGAACAATTCTGCACTGGTTTGGTTCCGATCGAGCAAAAAACCAGGGACTAGTTCGCAAAAGTAGGTTTTCGACAAAATTCAAAATGGCGGAAAATCTATCATGACGGAAATGAAATCGGAGATATACGTTTTGTTCGTCAGACGACCAGCTTTCCAATGATATAAGACACTTGTGTCTACGACATACGGTCCAGGAGTTATGACCACTTTCGCGCTTTTGGTTGTTATAGCGCCACCTATGGGCCAATCGAGGTCATAATTTGATAACCTCTCCTCGATTTTTGTACTACCATCTGGCAAAGTTTCAAAGCTCTAGCCCTTACGGTTTGGGCTGCACGATGCGTTTTACGGCAGAATAATAATAATAATAATAATAATAAAAATCAGTACAATTACAATAGGGTTTCAGCACTTCGTGCTTGAACCCCTAATAATAAAAATCAGCACAATTACAATAGGGTTTCAGCACTTCGTGCTTGAACCCCTAAAAATCAGCACAATTACAATAGGGTTTCAGCACTTCGTGCTTGAACCCCTAATTAAAGCTGCAAGCAGCATTTATCGGGGTTCAAGCAGTTAAGGCCTTTAAGGCATTTAAGCACAAAAGCATCAAAAGTTATTAAGATTTATTTAGCAAGCATGTAACCACTGACATAATAGATGGAAAAGACCATTTACAGCCAATACAGGCAATTTGCCATGGGATATATATGGTTTTAAAGCTTTTTAACAGTTATAGCGCCACCTATGCTCCGATCTCCATAGAATTGTTTACTGTGACCTCAAATTGAACCCATACACATGTGTACTGAGTTTGGTGAAGATATCTCATTTACTTCTTGAGTTATAGCCATTTGAGTAAAATAGGCTCCTCCCACAACGATTTGCCACATTCTAGAATTATTTAATATGATTCTAGCATGATTTACTATCATATACCATGTTCCAGAATGATTTATTAGGATTCTAGCATGATTTACCTTGATACACCTCATTTCAGTATTATTTACTATGATTTACAATGTTTCTAGCATGATTAACCACATTACTAGCAAATATGTGAAGTGTCAGTGCAAATGAGGTGATGAACACTGACAAAATATTATTGTGTTATAATAGTTAGTTATATACGTGATTTTTAGTGTGTGTCCAAGTATGAATGCAAAAGCACATGTAAAATATTTCATTATTAAGTAGAATGGCCAGCAGAGGGCAGTAGAAGACCACTTATTGGCTCACTTTCACTTTAAACCAGTTTTCTGCACTAAAGCAAACCAGTTTTTCCATGTTAACTCAATGCATGCTTACACACACACACACACACACACACACACACACACACACACACACACACACACACACACAAACACACACACACACACACACACACACACACACACACACACACACACACACACACACACACACACACACATACACACACAGCATAGTTAACCATGATTTACCATGATATACCACGTTCTAGTATTATTTACCAGGAGATAAACGACAATCTAGGATTATTTACTTTGATTTACCATGTTTCTAGCCTGATTTATCACATTACTAGCAATTATTTGAAGTGTCAGTGCAAATAAAGTGGTTAACACTGACAAAATATGATTGTGTTATAATAGTTATTGCTATATAAGTGATTTTTTTAGTGTGTATTCAAGTATGAATGCAAGCACATGTTGAAATATTTCATTAATAAGTAGAATGGCCAGCAGAGGGCAGTAGAAGACCACTTATTGGCTCACTTTCACTTTAAACCAGTTTTCTGCACTAAAGCAAACCAGTTTATCCATGTTAACTCAATGCATGCTTACACACACACACACACACACACACACACACAGCATAGTTAACCATGATTTACCATGATTTACCACATTACTAGCAATTATTTGAAGTGTCAGTGCAAATAAAGTGATTAACACTGACAAAATATGATTATGTTATAATAGTTATTGCTATATAAGTGATTTTTAGTGTGTATTCAAGTATAAATGCAAGCACATGTGGAAAAATGTTTCAGTGATATTGGTGTCACATTCACCTTCATCACATTCACCTTTTGTCTTCATCACATTCACCATCTGTCGTCATCACCTGCACCTGCTCCTCATCACCCTCCTCGTCATCACCTGCTCCTCATCATCATAACCGTCACCTGTTGTCCTTGTCTTGATCTGTGTATTTAAGTTCCCCTCTCATCCATTATCATTGTCGGTTATTGTTTGTGCACTAGCACTCTGTTATGTTTGTTTTCATGTTGGAAAATAAAACCTTTGTTATATTTGTACCACACACACACACACACACACACACACACACACACACACACACACACACACACACACACACACACACACACCATCATTTATCATGATTTACCATGGCTGATACCAATACCAATATGAGAAAATGACTATTTTAAACAGCAGGGGGCAGTAAAATACCACTTATTGGCTTAACATGCCATTAATTCATATCATTTTCACCTTTTTAACTGTTATAGAGGCAAATTTTGTCCGATCTGTCTGAAAATTTTCATGCTTGTTCAGGGTGATATTTCACACGTTCTGACTTGTTTTTAAGAAGGTCTGAGCATTGATTAAAGAGATATAGGCTTTCGGGGACACTTGGTAAAGGCCAGATTTTGAAGTGAACCTATTATAGCTATCCAAATGAAGTAGTTCAACTTTTTCTGACAATTATTGATCTAGTGAGTCCAGAGAATTGTATTGCACTAGTTTTGAACATTATGATATGAAAATTATATGATCAGAGATGGAAAAGACCATTTACAGCCAATACAGGCAGTTTACCATAGGAAATATATGATTTTAAAGCTTTTTAACAGTTATAGCGCCACCTATCGTCCGATCTCCATAGAATTTTTCATGCTTGTTAATGATGTTATGTCACATATGCTTACCAATTTTTGTGAAGTTCTGAGTTTTTATTTAGGATTTATAGGCTTTTTAATGTATTTTGACACGCCCATTTTATAAATTACCCTATTACAGCCATCCAAATGCAAAAGTTCAACTTTTTTTTGATAATTATTGATCTAGAGAGTCCAGAGAATTGTCCTAGACTGGTCTGGTTCCGATCGGGCAAAAAACCTAGGACTAGTTCGCAAAAGTAGGTTTTTAACATATTAATGAATAATTAATGAACAGTTTGATTGACAGCAATGGTTCTTGAGGCAAAGTTGTTCAGGATGAGGAGATCTATCAAATGATATGCATATTGTGTGGATATTTGTAACACCACGTGATTACAGAGCCGTAAAACTCGTTAGCGCCAACTAGTGGCCGATTTCTTTCAAAATTCTTACAGACCTTTAGGGCCATGAGCCGAACATGCCCATTGAGTTTCGTTCCGATCGGCCTCCGTTAACCTTGTCTAATAGGTGCTCAAACTTCGTTGGCCAATGGCGGCCATGTTTTTTGAGATACGCCAATGTCCTCATACACATACATGGCACCTTGGACCAAGACATTGCATACCAATTTTCAAGTCAATCGAACTAACGGTCAGGTGGTTATAGCCTGTTTTATGTTTTTTTCATTTTATAGCGCCACCATGAGGCCAATCGTCGCTATTTTTTTACTGTGACCCCAGAGTAAGCTCATACACATGTGTACCAAGTTTGGTGAAGATACCTCATTTACATCGGGAGTTATAGCCATTTTAGTAAAATAGGCCCCTCCCACAACGTACGTTTTGGCGCCCCTTAGCGACCGTGAATCGAAATTTCCACTTTTTTTCGATAATTATTGATATTCAGTCTCCAGAGAACATTTCTGCACTAGTTTGGTTCCAATCGGGCAAAAAACCAGGGACTAGTTCGCAAAAGTAGATTTTTGACAAAATTCAAAATGGCGGAAAATCTATCATGGCGGAAATGAAATCGGAGATATACGTTTTGTTCGTCAGGCGTCCAGCTTTCCAATGATATAAGACACTTGAGTCTACGACATACGGTCTAGGAGTTATGAGCAGGTTCGCGCTTTTGGTTGTTATAGCGCCACCTATGGGCCAATCGGGGTCATAATCTCTGAACCTTTCCTCGATTTTTGTACTACCATCTGTCAAAGTTTCAAAGTTCCAGCTCTTACGGTTTGGGCTGCACGATGCGTTTTACGGCAGAATAATAATAATAATTAAAGCTGCAAGCAGCATTTATCGGGGTTCAAGCATTTAAGGCCTTTAGGCACATAAGCATTTAAGACATTAAGATTTATTTAGAAAGCTTTTAACCACTGAAATAATAGATGGAAAAGTCCATTTACAGCCAATACAGGCAATTTACCATAGGAAATATGTGTTTTTTAAAGCTTTTTAACAGTTATAGCACCATCTATAGTCCGATCTCCATGAAATTTTGCATGCTTGTTAATGATGTTATGGCACATAAGCTCACCAATTTTCGTGAAGTTCTGAGTTTTTGTTTAGGATTTATAGGCTTTTGAGTGCATTTTGCCACGCCCATTTTCTTTATGACCCAATATACCCATGCGAAAAATGCAAAAGTTCAACTTTTTTTTGATAATTATTGATCTTGAGAGTCCATAGAATTGTCCTAGACTCGTTTGGTTCTGATCGGGCGAAAAACCTAGGACTAGTTCGCAAAAGTAGGTTTTTAACATAATTACGAATATTTAATGAACGGTTTGATTGACAGCAATGGTTCTTGAGGCAAAGTTGTTCAACAAGAGGAGATCTATCAAATGGTATGCATTTTGTGACAATAAGTGTAACACCACGTGATTACAGAGCCATAAAACTCGTTAGCGCCAACTAGTGGCCGATTTCTTTTAAAATTCTTACAGACCTCTAGGGCCATGAGTCGAACATGCCCACCGAGTTTCGTTCCGATAGGCCTCCGTTAACCTTGTCTAATAGGTGCTCAAACTTCATTGGCCGATGGCGGCCATGTTTTTTGAGATACACCAATGTCCTCATAGACATACATGGCACCTTGGACCAAGACACTGCATACCAATTTTCAAGTCAATCGGACTAACGGTCAGGTGGTTATAGCCTGTTTTATGTTTTTTTCATGTTATAGCGCCACCATGTGACCAATCGCCGCGATTTTTTTACCGTGACCTCATATTGACGTCTTACACATGTGTACCAGGTTTGGTTAAAATACCTCTTTTACTTCTGGAGTTATAGCCATTTTAGTAAAATAGGCTCCTCCCACAACGTTAATTTTGCACCCCCTAGCGACCGTGAATCGAAATTTCAACTTTTTTTTGATAATTATTGATATTCAGACTCCAGAGAACAATTCTGCACTGGTTTGGTTCCGATCGGGCAAAAAACCAGGGACTAGTTCGCAAAAGTAGATTTTCGACAAAATTCAAAATGGCGGAAAATCTATCATGGCGGAAATAAAATCGGAGATATACGTTTTGTTCGTCAGGCGTCCAGCTTTCCAATGATATAAGACACTTGAGTCTATGACTTACGGTCTAGGAGTTATGAGCAGTTTCGCGCTTTTGGTTGCTATAGCGCCACCTATGGGCCAATCGGGGTCATAATTTGATAACCTCTCCTCGATTTTTGTACTACCATATGGCAAAGTTTCAAAGCTCTAGCCCTTACGGTTTGGGCTGCACGATGCGTTTTACGGCAGAATAATAATAATAATAATAATAATAAAAATCAGCACAATTACAATAGGGTTTCAGCACTTCGTGCTTGAACCCCTAATTAAAGCTGCAAGCAGCATTTATCGGGGTTCAAGCAGTTAAGGCCTTTAAGCACAAAAGCATCAAAAGTTATTAGTTTTATTTAGCAAGCATCTAACCACTGACATAATAGATGAAAAAGACCATTTACAGCCAATACAGGCAATGTACCATAGGAAATATATGGTTTTAAAGCTTTTTAACAGTTATAGCGCCACCTATGGTCCGATCTCCATAAAATTGTTTACTGTGACCTCAAATTGAACCCATACACATGTGTACTGAGTTTGGTGAAGCTATCTCATTTACTTCTTGACTTATAGCCATTTTAGTAAAATAGGCTCCTCCCACAACAATTTACCACATTCTAGTATTATTTATTATGATTCTAGCATGATTGTGCTACAATAGTAATTGTTATATAAGTGATTTTTTAGTGTCTTATTGTTATATAAGTGATTTTTAGTGTCTGATGAATGTAAAAGCATATGTGAGTAGACTTCATTAATAAGTAGAATGGCCAGCAGAGAGCAGTAGAAGACCACATATTGGCACACTTTCACTTTAAACTTCTTGATTTTCACCATTTTTCTGCACTTAAACAAATCAGTTTTTCCATTTTAACTCCATAATGCATTTTACACACACACGCACACACACACACACACACACACACACACACACACACACACACACACACACACACACACACACACACACACACACACACACACACACACACAAATGTTTCAGTGATATTAGTGTCACATTCACCTTCATCATATTCACCTTCTGTCTTCATCACATTCACCATCTGTCGTCATCACCTGCACCTGCTCCTCATCACCCTCATCATCATCATCACCTGCTCCTCATCATCATAACCGTCACCTGTTGTCCTTGTCTTGATCTGTGTATTTAAGTTCCCCTCTCACCCATTATCATTGTAGGTTATTGTTTGTGCACTAGCACTTTATGTTTGTTTTCATGTTGGAAAATAAAATCTGTTATATTTGTACCACACACACACACACACACACACACACACACACACACACACACACACACACACAGGCAAATGTTGTTGTTGTTTTTTCAATCATTGACATCATAGATGGGAAAGACCATGTTCTAGCATGATTTAACATGATATAACACATTGTAGCATGATTTACCATAGTTTATCATGATTTACTATGGCTAATACCAATACCAATATGACAAAATGACTATTTTAAACAGCAGGGGGCAGTAAAATACCACTTATTGGCTTAACATGCCATTAATTCATATCATTTTCACCTTTTTAACTGTTATAGAGGCAAATTTTGTCCGATCTGTCTGAAATTTTTCATCCTTGTTCAGGGTGATATTTCACACGTTCTGACTTGTTTTTAAGAAGGTCTGAGCATTTATTAAAGAGATATAGGCTTTCGGGGACACTTGGTAAAGGCCACATTTTGAAGTAAACCTATTATAGCTATCCAAATGAAGTAGTTCAACTTTTTCTGACAATTATTGATCTAGTGAGTCCAGAGAATTGTATTGCACTAGTTTTGAACATTATGATATGAAAATTATATGATCAGAGATGGAAAAGACCATTTACAGCCAATACAGGCAGTTTACCATGGGATATATATGGTTTTAAAGCTTTTTAACAGTTATAGCGCCACCTATGGTCCGATCTCCATAAAAATGTTTACTGTGACCTCAAATTGAAACCATACACATGTGTACTGAGTTTGGTGAAAATATCTCATTTACTTCTTGACTTATAGCCATTTTAGTAAAATAGGCTCCTCCCACAACAATTTACCACATTCTAGTATTATTTACTATGATTCTAGCATGATTGTGCTACAATAGTAATTGTTATATAAGTGATTTTTTTAGTGTCTTATTGTTATATAAGTGATTTTTAGTGTATAATGAATGCAAAAGCATATGTGAGTAGACTTCATTAATAAGTAGAATGGCCAGCAGAGGGCAGTAGAAGACCAGTTATTGGCTCACTTTCACTTTAAACTTCATGATTTTCACCATTTTTCTGTACTAAAGCAAACCAGTTTTTCCATTTTAACTCCATAATGCATGTTTACACACACACACACACACACACACACACACACACACACACACACACACACAAAGACAAATGTTGTTGTTTTTTCAATGCTATTGGGATGTCATTATGAAAATATATTTGAATGGTCTATAAACATTTCACAAAGTCTTTGTAAGCTATTAATCAGATTATTCAGAATTTATTCAGAAACCTAAGACTACACACACACGTTATGTTGTAGATACAGATATTTGATATATATGATGTGATCAAACTGTCAATACTAATACTTTAACAGATGGATTTTGACTAAATGTAATTGTAAATGTTAAAATTGGGATTTTATAAAGTCTCAATATAAATTATAGAACAATATGACAAAATGACTATTTTAAACAGCAGGGGGCATTAAAATACCACTTATTGGCTTAACATGCCATTATATTCATATCATTTTCACCTTTTTAACTGTTATAGAGGCACATTTTGTCTGATCTGTCTGAAAATTTTCATGCATGTTCAGAGTGATATTTCACATGTTCTGACTTGTTTTTAAGAAGGTCTGAGTCATTCATTAAAGAGATATAGGCTTTCGGGGACACTTGGTAAAGGCTACATTTTGAAGTGAACCTATTATAGCTATCCAAATGAAGTAGTTCAACTTTTTCTGACAATTATTGATCTAGTGAGTCCAGATAATTGTATTGCACTAGTTTTGAACATTATGATATGAAAATTATATGATCAGAGATGGAAAAGACCATTTACAGCCAATACAGGCAGTTTACCATAGGAAATATATGGTTTTAAGGCTTTTTAACAGTTATAGCGCCACCTATCGTCCGATCTCCATAAAATTTTGCATGCTTGTTAATGATGTTATGTCACATATGCTGATCAATTTTTGTGAAGTTCTGCATTTTCATTTATGATTTATAGGCTTTTTAGTGTATTTTGCCACGCCCATTTTATAAATGACCCTATTACAGCCATCCACATGCAAAAGTTCAACTTTTTTTTGATAATTATTGATCTAGAGAGTCCAGAGAATTGTCCTAGACTGGTCTGGTTCCGATCGGGCGAAAAACCTAGGACTAGTTCGCAAAAGTAGGTTTTAGACATATTCGTGAATATTTAATGAACGGTTTGATTGACAGAAATGGTTCTTGAGGCAAAGTTGTTCAGCATGAGCAGGTCTATCAAATGATATGCATTTTATGACAATAAGTGTAACACCACGTGATTACAGAGCCATAAAACTCGTTAGCGCCAACTAGTGGCCGATTTCTTTCAAAATTCTTACAGACCTCTAGGGCCATAAGACGAACATGCCCATCGAGTTTCGTTCCGATCGGCCTCCGTTAACCTTGTCTAATCGGTGCTCAAACTTCATTGGCCGATGGCGGCCATGTTTTTTGAGATACGCCAATGTCCTCATAGACATACATGGCACCTTGGGCCAAGACACTGCATACCAATTTTCAAGTCAATCGGACTAACGGTCAGGTGGTTATAGCCTGTTTTATGTTTTTTTCATGTTATAGCGCCACCATGTGGCCAATCGCCGCTATTTTTTTACCGTGACCTCAGATTGACCTCTTACACATGTGTACCAAGTTTGGTTAAAATAACTCTTTTACTTCTGGAGTTATAGCCATTTTAGTAAAATAGGCTCCTCCCACAACGTTAATTTTGCACCCCCTAGCGACCATGAATCGAAATTTCAACTTTTTTTTGATAATTATTGATCTTCAGACTCCATAGAACAATTCTGCACTGGTTTGGTTCCGATCGGGCGAAAAACCAGGGACTAGTTCGCAAAAGTAGATTTTCGACAAAATTCAAAATGGCGGAAAATCTATCATGGCGGAAATAAAATCGGAGATATACGTTTTGTTCGTCAGGCGTCCAGCTTTCCAATGATATAAGACACTTGAGTCTATGACTTACGGTCTAGGAGTTATGAGCAGTTTTGCGCTTTTGGTTGCTATAGCGCCACCTATGGGCCAATCGGGGTCATAATTTGATAACCTCTCCTCGATTTTTGTACTACCATATGGCAAAGTTTCAAAGCTCTAGCCCTTACGGTTTGGGCTGCACGATGCGTTTTACGGCAGAATAATAATAATAATAATAATAATAATTAAAGCTGCAAGCAGCATTTATCGGGGTTCAAGCATTTAAGGCCTTTAAGCACATAAGCATTTAAGACATTAAGATTTATTTAGAAAGCTTTTAACCACTGAAATAATAGATGGAAAAGTCCATTTACAGCCAATACAGGCAAGCTTTTTAACAGTTATAGCGCCACCTATAGTCCGATCTCCATGATATTTTGCATGCTTGTTAATGATGTTGTGGCACATATGCTCACCAATTTTCGTGAAGTTCTGAGTTTTCGTTTAGGATTTATAGGCTTTTGAGTGCATTTTGCCACGCCCATTTTCTTTATGACCCAATATACCCATGCGCAAAATGCAAAAGTTCAACTTTTTTTTGATAATTATTGATCTAGAGTGTCCAGAGAATTGTCATAGACTGGTCTGGTTTCGATCGGGCGATAAACCTAGGACTAGTTCGTAAAAGTAGGTTTTTAACATAATTACGAATATTTAATAAACGGTTTAATTGACAGCATTAGTTCTAGAGGCAAAGTTGTTCAGCATGAGCAGATCTATCAGATGATATGCATTTTGTGACGATAAGTGTAACACCACGTGATTACAGAGCCATAAAACTCGTTAGCGCCAACTAGTGGCCGATTTCTTTCAAAACTCTTACAGACCTCTAGGGCCATGAGTCGAACATGCCCATCGAGTTTCGTTCCGATCGGCCTCCGTTAACCTTGTTTAATAGGTGCTCAAACCTCATTGGCCAATGGCGGCCATGTTTTTCGAGATATGCCAATATCCTTTTAGACATACATGGCCCCTTGGGCCAAGACACTGCATACCAAATTTCAAGTCAATCGGACTAACGGCCAGGTGTCTACATGTTTTTTTTGTTTTATAGCGCCACCATGTGGCCAATCGACGCGATTTTTTTTACTGTGACCTCAGATTGACCTTCTACACATGTTTACCAAGTTTGGTGAAGTTTACTGAATTACTTCTTGAGTTATAGCCATTTTAGTAAAATAGGCTCCTCCCACAACGTTAATTTTGCACCCCCTAGCGACCGTGAATCGAAATTTCAACTTTTTTTCGATAATTATTGATCTTCAGACTCCACAGAACAATTCTGCACTGGTTTGGTTCCGATCGGGCAAAAAACCAGGGACTAGTTCGCAAAAGTAGGTTTTCGACAAAATTCAAAATGGCGGAAAATCTATCATGACGGAAATAAAATCGGAGATATACGTTTTGTTCGTCAGGCGTCCAGCTTTCCAATGATATAAGACACTTGAGTCTATGACTTACGGTCTAGGAGTTATGAGCAGTTTCGCGCTTTTGGTTGCTATAGCGCCACCTATGGGCCAATCGGGGTCATAATTTGATAACCTCTCCTCGATTTTTGTACTACCATATGGCAAAGTTTCAAAGCTCTAGCCCTTACGGTTTGGGCTGCACGATGCGTTTTACGGCAGAATAATAATAATAATAATAATAATAAAAATCAGCACAATTACAATAGGGTTTCAGCACTTCGTGCTTGAACCCCTAATAATAACAAGCAGCATTTATCGGGGTTCAAGCAGTTAAGGCCTTTAAGGCATTTAAGCACAAAAGCATCAAAAGTTATTAAGATTTATTTAGCAAGCATGTAACCACTGACATAATAGATGGAAAAGACCATTTACAGCCAATACAGGCAATTTGCCATGGGATATATATGGTTTTAAAGCTTTTTAACAGTTATAGCGCCACCTATGGTCCGATCTCCATAAAATTGTTTACTGTGACCTCAAATTGAACCCATACACATGTGTACTGAGTTTGGTGAAGATATCTCATTTACTTCTTGAGTTATAGCCATTTGAGTAAAATAGGCTCCTCCCACAACGATTTGCCACATTCTAGAATTATTTAATATGATTCTAGCATGATTTACTATCATATACCATGTTCCAGAATGATTTATTAGGATTCTAGCATGATTTACCTTGATACACCTCATTTCAGTATTATTTACTATGATTTACAATGTTTCTAGCATGATTAACCACATTACTAGCAATTATGTGAAGTGTCAGTGCAAATGAGGTGATGAACACTGACAAAATATTATTGTGTTATAATAGTTAGTTATATACGTGATTTTTAGTGTGTGTCCAAGTATGAATGCAAAAGCACTTGTAAAATATTTCATTATTAAGTAGAATGGCCAGCAGAGGGCACTAGAAGACCACTTATTGGCTCACTTTCACTTTAAACCAGTTTTCTGCACTAAAGCAAACCAGTTTTTCCATGTTAACTCAATGCATGCTTACACACACACACACACACACACACACACACACACACACACACACACACACACACACACACACACACACACACACACACACACACACATACACACACAGCATAGTTAACCATGATTTACCATGATATACCACGTTCTAGTATTATTTACCAGGAGATAAACGACAATCTAGTATTATTTACTTTGATTTACCATGTTTCTAGCCTGATTTATCACATTACTAGCAATTATTTGAAGTGTCAGTGCAAATAAAGTGATTAACACTGACAAAATATGATTGTGTTATAATAGTTATTGCTATATAAGTGATTTTTAGTGTGTATTCAAGTATAAATGCAAGCACATGTGGAAAAATTTAATTAATAAGTAGAATGGCCAGAAGAGGGCAGTAGAAGACCACTTATTGGCTCACTTTCACTTTAAACCTCATGATTTTGACCAGTTTTCTGCACTAAAGCAAACCAGTGTTTCCATGTTAACTCAATAATGCACACTTGCTACATATGCTACACACAATAATGCTACACACACACACACACACACACACACACACACACACACACACACACACACACACACACACACACACACACACACACACACACACACACACACACACACACCATCATTTATCATGATTTACCATGGCTGATACCAATACCAATATGAGAAAATGACTATTTTAAACAGCAGGGGGCAGTAAAATACCACTTATTGGCTTAACATGCCATTAATTCATATCATTTTCACCTTTTTAACTGTTATAGAGGCAAATTTTGTCCGATCTGTCTGAAAATTTTCATGCTTGTTCAGGGTGATATTTCACACGTTCTGACTTGTTTTTAAGAAGGTCTGAGCATTGATTAAAGAGATATAGGCTTTCGGGGACACTTGGTAAAGGCCAGATTTTGAAGTGAACCTATTATAGCTATCCAAATGAAGTAGTTCAACTTTTTCTGACAATTATTGATCTAGTGAGTCCAGAGAATTGTATTGCACTAGTTTTGAACATTATGATATGAAAATTATATGATCAGAGATGGAAAAGACCATTTACAGCCAATACAGGCAGTTTACCATAGGAAATATATGATTTTAAAGCTTTTTAACAGTTATAGCGCCACCTATCGTCCGATCTCCATAGAATTTTTCATGCTTGTTAATGATGTTATGTCACATATGCTTACCAATTTTTGTGAAGTTCTGAGTTTTTATTTAGGATTTATAGGCTTTTTAATGTATTTTGACACGCCCATTTTATAAATTACCCTATTACAGCCATCCAAATGCAAAAGTTCAACTTTTTTTTGATAATTATTGATCTAGAGAGTCCAGAGAATTGTCCTAGACTGGTCTGGTTCCGATCGGGCAAAAAACCTAGGACTAGTTCGCAAAAGTAGGTTTTTAACATATTAATGAATAATTAATGAACAGTTTGATTGACAGCAATGGTTCTTGAGGCAAAGTTGTTCAGGATGAGGAGATCTATCAAATGATATGCATATTGTGTGGATATTTGTAACACCACGTGATTACAGAGCCGTAAAACTCGTTAGCGCCAACTAGTGGCCGATTTCTTTCAAAATTCTTACAGACCTTTAGGGCCATGAGCCGAACATGCCCATTGAGTTTCGTTCCGATCGGCCTCCGTTAACCTTGTCTAATAGGTGCTCAAACTTCGTTGGCCAATGGCGGCCATGTTTTTTGAGATACGCCAATGTCCTCATACACATACATGGCACCTTGGACCAAGACACTGCATACCAATTTTCAAGTCAATCGAACTAACGGTCAGGTGGTTATAGCCTGTTTTATGTTTTTTTCATTTTATAGCGCCACCATGAGGCCAATCGTCGCGATTTTTTTACTGTGACCCCAGAGTAAGCTCATACACATGTGTACCAAGTTTGGTGAAGATACCTCATTTACATCGGGAGTTATAGCCATTTTAGTAAAATAGGCCCCTCCCACAACGTACGTTTTGGCGCCCCTTAGCGACCGTGAATCGAAATTTCCACTTTTTTTCGATAATTATTGATATTCAGTCTCCAGAGAACATTTCTGCACTAGTTTGGTTCCAATCGGGCAAAAAACCAGGGACTAGTTCGCAAAAGTAGATTTTTGACAAAATTCAAAATGGCGGAAAATCTATCATGGCGGAAATGAAATCGGAGATATACGTTTTGTTCGTCAGGCGTCCAGCTTTCCAATGATATAAGACACTTGAGTCTACGACATACGGTCTAGGAGTTATGAGCAGGTTCGCGCTTTTGGTTGTTATAGCGCCACCTATGGGCCAATCGGGGTCATAATCTCTGAACCTTTCCTCGATTTTTGTACTACCATCTGTCAAAGTTTCAAAGTTCCAGCTCTTACGGTTTGGGCTGCACGATGCGTTTTACGGCAGAATAATAATAATAATAATAATAATTAAAGCTGCAAGCAGCATTTATCGGGGTTCAAGCATTTAAGGCCTTTAAGCACATAAGCATTTAAGACATTAAGTTTTATTTGTAAAGCTTTTAACCACTGAAATAATAGATGGAAAAGACCATTTACAGCCAAAACAGGCAATTTACCATAGGAAATATATGGTTTTCAAAGCTTTTTAACAGTTATAGCGCCACCTATCGTACGATCTTCATGAAATTTTACATGCTTGTTTAGACTGTTATGGTACATATGCTCACCAATTTTTGTGAAGTTCTGAGTTTTCGTTTAGGATTTATAGGCTTTTAAATGCATTTTGCCACGCCCATTTTCATTATGACCCAATATACCCATGCGAAAAATGCTAAAGTTGAACTTTTTTTGATAATTATTGATCTAGAGAGTCCAGAGAATTACCCTAGACTGGTCTTGTTCCGATCGGGCAAAAAACCTAGGACTAGTTCGCAAAAGTAGGTTTTTAACATAATTGCGAATATTTAATGAACGGTTTGATTGACAGCAATGGTTCTTGAGGCAAAGTTGTTCAGCATGAGCAGATCTATCAAATGATATGCATTTTGTGACAATAAGTGTAACACCACGTGATTACAGAGCCATAAAACTCGTTAGCGCCAACTAGTGGCCGATTTCTTTCAAAATTCTTACAGACCTCTAGGGCCATGAGTTGAACATGCCCATCGAGTTTCGTTCCGATCGGCCTCCGTTAACCTTGTCTAATAGGTGCTCAAATTTCATTGGTCGATGGCGGCCATGTTTTTCGAGATACGCCAAAGTCCTCATAGACATACATGGCACCTTGGACCAAGACACTGCATACCAATTTTCAAGTCAATCGGACAAACGGTCACGTGGTCATAGCCCTTTTCATGTTTTTTTTCATGTTATAGCGCCACCTAGTGATCAATCGTCGACATTTTTTTACTATGACCCCAGATTGAACTCTTACACATGTGTACCAAGTTTGGTGAAGATATCTCATTTCCTTTTCGAGTTATAGCCATTTTAGTAAAATAGGCTCCTCCCACAACATTAATTTATCACCCCCTAGCGACCAGGAATCGAAATTTCGACTTTTTTTCGATAATTATTGATCTTCAGACTCCAAAGAACATTTCTGCACTGCTTTGGTTCCGATCGGGTGAAAAACCAGGGACTAGTTCGCAAAAGTAGGTTTTTGACAAAATTCAAAATGGCGGAAAAATTTGCATACCTGAAATAAAATCGGAGATATACGTTTTGACCTTCAGGCGTCCAGCTTTCCAATGATATAGGACACTTGAGTCTACGACATACGGTCTAGGAGTTATGAGCAGTTCCGCGCTTTTGGTTGCTATAGCGCCACCTATGGGCCAATCTGGGTCATACTTTGATAGGTTCTCCCCAAATTGAGGACTACCATTTGGCCAAGTTTCAAGGTTCCAGCTCTTACGGTTTGGGCTGCACGATGCGTTTTAGGGGAGAATAATAATAATAATAATAATAAAAATCAGTACAATTACAATAGGGTTTCAGCACTTCGTGCTTGAACCCCTAATAAAAATCAGCACAATTACAATAGGGTTTCAGCACTTCGTGCTTGAACCCCTAAAAATCAGCACAATTACAATAGGGTTTCAGCACTTCGTGCTTGAACCCCTAATAATAATAATAAAAATCAGCACAATTACAATAGGGTTTCAGCACTTCGTGCTTGAACCCCTAATTAAAGCTGCAAGCAGCATTTAGCGGGGTTCAAGCATTTAGGGTCTTTAAGCACATAAGGCAGTTTAGTGAGTTGTCTGAGTTTTTGTTTAGGATTTACAGGCTTTTGAGTGTTTTTTGCCATACCCATTTTCTAAATGATCCTGTTATGGCTACCCAATGGGTAAAGTTAAAGTTTTTTATATAATTAATAATCTAGAGCTTCCAGAGAATTGTACTGCACTGGTATATTTCCGATCGGGCGAAAACCTAGGACTAGTTTGCAAAAGTAGGTTTTTAACATAATCGCAAGTATTTAATGAACAAATTGATTGACAGTAGTAGTTCTTGAGGCAAAGTTGTTCAGTATGAGGAGATCTATCAAATGATATGCATCACGTGATTACATAGCCGTAAAACCTGTTAGCGTCAACTAGTGGCTGATTTTTCAAAATTCTTACAGACCTCTAGGGCCACGAATCGAACATGCCCACCGAGTTTCGTTCTGATCGGCCTCCGTTAAGAGTAAACTAACAGCTTTGAATTAAAATGGTGAGGTATCCTGTTGTAAACATCAACCATGCCTGTTGACAGTTCTCTTTTGTGGGAAGGGAATGAAAAGTTCTCAAATCCGCAGCACAGCCTCAGACATAACATTTATATCCATGATCTGCCATTTTCACTATTGTCCTTGCTTGCTTCTTCACAATACCTGCAGATCTTCTGATGATTCGGCTGTGCAGGTCCACATTAACACTGCCTGGCCTAGAACATGGACTGGAAAATGCAAATTTGGGGGGTATAAATATTAATGATCCTGACTCCAACGTCACAGTCGGTGTTATGGTGGGATTCACTCATTTTTCAGCGGTCTTTTGCAAACAAGAGATTTACACATGAAGGAGGAAACAATGGTGTTTGAGGCTCACGGTATGTCAGTTCCATGTCCAGAACTCTTATCATTCAACTATGCCAAGATAAATACAGTTTTCAATTGTATGGCACCTTTAAAATAGATGATTAGTAATATAATGCTTACTTGGAGTCTGAAATGGCTTTAACAAAAGAAGAAAAATATTCTTAGATTTCTGTTCATTCTAATCATGTACAAATAAAGTAGCACAATAAGATTACATTTATTTGAATGCATTAGTGAGTGTGTGATTGTGCTGTGTGTGCAGCGTGTCAATACTAAAAGTGAAGGTTTAGTTGATATCTTTGGTGATAATATCTGTAGTAATCATAAAAAAACAATTAAGAAATAAAGAATTAAAATTACAAATAATATTCTATTAAGATATGAGTTACAATAACATGATTTGCAATAGTAATAATATCAATAATATATGCACAATACACACAGATTAGACTATCAGGTCTGTGTTTTACAAAAACATTAGTATTGCAGCCAATGTGAGTCTGTGGGATTTATAAACAGACGAAATATTATTTGAAATGTTATTTTAATGATTTTATTAAGTTTAAACAATATTTCAAATGGAAAATATTGAAAAATTTCAAAAAAAAATGAAAAATAATATTTTAGTGAGCAGAATGAACCAATGAGTGTTCTTCTTCTGGTGGTTAAAATGTAAATGAAAACAATAATACTTAAACAATAATACTTAATACACTAACCATGCTTGAACACACACATGCACACACATTTTGTTGTAGATGTAGATATTTAAAATAAAAGATAGGTAACAAAATGATAATTGCAAATCTCCTCTGTATAACACCATTTTCAGATTTCAAATTAATTACTGAGAGGCAGAATTGTTCAAACTGAGAACTCAGTAAAAATGAAGTGATAAACTTTGACAAAACATGACTGTGTTATAATAGGTGATTTTCATGCAAGTAATTTTATATAGTCCAAAAACTAATGCAAAAGCACAGATGAAAATATTTTATTAAGTAGAATGTCCTGCTTCCATAGTAGAAGACCACTAATTGACTCACTTTCATTTGAAAGACTTTTTTATCCACCAGTAAAACAAAGCAGTTTCTCCATGTTCTTTCCATTAAGCATGCTTACACACACAGACACACACACAGACACAAACACATCCACACACACACACACACACACACACACACACACACACACACACACACACACACACACACACACACACACACACACACACACACACACACACACACACACACACAAAGACAAATATGTTTTCAATGTTTTTAGGATGTGATATTGTGAAAATATCTTCATCTCCTCATCTTGAACAACTTTGCCTCAAGAATCACTAATGTCAATCAAACCGTTCATAATCATAATAAAAAAATAAAATATATACAAATATCATAATAAAAAAAAAACATCATAATAAAAAAGATTGCTTCTTAAAGCATTTGTTTATTTCCCAATACTGAAGCGAATTAAAAGATCATGCGTAATCCTGCTGCTCCCTCTAGTGGACAACAGTGGTATTATAGCTTACATTTTACAGTTGAAGTGTTTGAATGAATGAATGGGAATTTGTTTTTTTACTTATATCTCAGGAACCAAAAGGCGAAAAATTCTGAAACTCAGAGCATAGATAGTGCTTGAGGAGCCCTGTTGAATGAGACCATCAAGGTATTTTTGGGCGATTGGGGCTGGGAGTTATGACTGTTATAAGGCATATCTGTTCGGGCTATTATCTCTGGAATGCCCAGGGCAAATAACACCACATTTGAATCGAAGCTAGCCAAGGACGCGCCCTTTCCAACGAGCTCTCACACAATGTTCGGGGTGGTCTGGGTCGGGAGTAATGGCCGTTCAAAATCGGGGGTCCCGCGGATTCGCGATGCGCGGGGGGCGCGCTCCCGAGGCCCGCGACGACACGTTTCGATCAAGAGCCCGGAGAGGTCCTCACCATCAAAATTTGAGCGCGCAACGACTTTCCGTTTTCGAGTTATGAATGAATTTGTATTCGGGGGCGTGGCTTAAATGCCGTTATACTTTCGTTTCATTTCATTCATTTACTTTCGTCCATTTCCATATCTCAGTGTAACACAATTGTCAATAGTAATACTCAATAGATGAGTTTTGACACAATTGTCAATAGTAATACTCAATAGATGAGTTTTGACAAAATGTGATTGTAAATGTTAAAATAATGATTTTATAAAGTCTAAATATGAATTTTATAACAATATTAGGGAGTAGTATGATGAAATGACAGCAGGGGGCAGTAAAATACCACTTATTGGCTTAATATGTCATTATATTCATATAAAATCACCTTTTGAAGAAGTTAAACTTTTTTTCTGATAATTATTGATCTAGAGAGTTCAGAGAATTGTGCTGCACTGGTTTTGAACATTATGATATGAACATTATATGATAAAAGATAGAAGACACCATTTACAGCAAATACAGGCAATTTACCATAGGAAATATATGGTTTTAAAGCGTTTTAACAGTTATAGCGCCAACTATGGTCCGCTCTCCATAAAATTTTCCATGCTTCTTAAGCAGGTTATGACACATATGCTCATCAATTTTCGTGAAGTTCTGAGTTTTCGTTTAGGATTTATAGGCTTTTGAGTGCATTTTACCACGCCCATTTTCTAAATGACCCTGTTAGCCATGCGAAAAATGCAAAAGTTCAACTTTTTTTGATAATTATTGACCTAGAGAGTCCATAGAATTGTCCTAGACTGGTTTGGTTCCGATCGGGCGAAAAACCTAGGACTAGTTCGCAAAAGTAGGTTTTTAACATAATTACGAATATTTAATGAACGGTTT